>NW_028147270.1:828531-896693 GCF_008360975.1 Lichenostomus cassidix | reverse complement strand
AAAATAAAAAAAAAAGGGAAAAAACACCAAAAAATGGGGAAAAAAATGCAAAAAAAAATGGGGAAAAACACCAAAAAAATGGGAAAAAAAAAGAAAAAATGGGGAAAAAACACCAAAAAAAAGGAAAAAAACACCCAAAAAATGGGGAAAAAAATATCCAAAAATGGGGAAAATACACCCAAAAAATGGGGGAAAAAGCAAAAAAAAAAAGGGGAAAAAATACCCAAAAAATGGGAAAAAAATCCCCAAAAAATGGAGAAAAAAGGAAATAAATGAGGAAAAAAGAAAAAAAATGGGGAAAAACCCCAAAGCAGGTCGGTTTTGGGGTAATTTAGGGTGATTTAGGGTAATTTTTGGGTGATTTTGTCACTTTTCAGGTGATTTTTTGGGGTATTTTTGGGGTGATTTTGGTAGTTTTCAGGTATTTTTGGGTGATTTCAGCAGATTTTGGCGATTTTTGGGAAATTTTGGGGTAATTTTGGGTATTTTCTGGTATTTTAGGGGTGATTTTGCCACATCTGGGGTATTTTTGGGGTGATTTCGGCAGATTTTGGGATCATTTTTGGGGTGAATTTGGCACCTTTTGGGTGTTTTCAGGTGATTTTTTTGGCTATTTTTGTGGTGATTTCAGCATTTTCGGGTATTTTCAGATTATTTTTGGGGTGATTTTGGGTATTTTTGGCACTTTTGGGGTATTTTTGGCTATTTTTGGGGTAATTTCAGGTGATTTTTGGGTATTTTTGGGTGATTTTGGGTATTTTTGGCTATTTTGGGATAATTTTGGGGTGATTTTGGCATTTTTGGGGTATTTTTTGGGGTGATTTTGGGTATTTTTGGCTATTTTCGGATAATTTTTGGGTATTTTCGGGTATTTTCAGGTATTTTGGGATATTTTTGGGGTAATTTTGGGTATTTTTGGCTATTTTTGGATAATTTTTGGCTATTTTTGGGTATTTTCTGATATTTTGGGATTTTTTTGGGGTAATTTTGGGTATTTTTGGGTCTCACCTGCAGCTCTGACCTTCCCCAGGTGTTCTGGAACTTTCTGTGGTCGAAGCCAAGCTGGGCTGAGCTCAGCAGGAGAACTTTGGGCTGGAAAAACACAATTTTGGGGTTAGTTTGGGGTTTTTGGGGGTTTTTGGGATTTTTAGGATTTTTGGGGTTTTTTGGATTTTTGAGGTTTTTGGGGGTTTTTTGGGATTTGGGATTATTTGGGTTTTTTGGGATTTTTGGGGTTATTTGGGGGTTTTTTTGGGATTTGGGGATTTTTGGGATTTTTTGGGGATTATTTGGGGTTTGGTGGTTTTGGGATTTTTTGGGATTTTTTAGGACTTTTTGGGGTTATTTGGGATTTTTTGGGTTATTTGGGATTTTTGGGATTTTTTGGGTTATTTGGGGGTTTTGGGGTTTTTTGGGGTTTGGGGGATTTTTTGGATTTTTTGGGATTTTGGGGATTTTGGGAATTTTTGGGATTTTTTAGGACTTTTTGGGGTTATTTGGGATTTTGGGAGTTTTTGGGTTATTTGGGATTTTTGGGGTTTTTTGGGGTTTGGGGAATTTTTTGGGATTTTGGGGTTTTTGGGGTTTTTGGGATTTTTTAGGACTTTCTGGGGTTATTTGGGATTTGGGATTATTTGGGGTTTTTTGGGATTTTTGGGGGTTTTTGGGTTATTTGGGGTTTTTGGGAATTTGGGGATTTTTTTGATTTTTGGGGTTTTTGGGGTTTGGGGGATTTTTTGGAATTTTTTTGGTGTTATTTGGGATTTGGGGTTATTTGGGGTTTTTTGGGTTATTTGGGAATTTTTGGGTGATTTGGGATTATGTGGGTTTTTTTGGGTTTTTTGGGGATTATTTGGGATTTGGGGTGAATTTGGTGCAGAATTTGGGATTTTTGGCAGAATTTGGGGTAAATTTTAGGTGAATTTTGGGATGAATTTTGGGTTAATTTTGGGTCAATTTGGGATTAATTTGGGGAGAATTTTGGGGTTAATTTTGGGAGAATTTTGGGTGATTTTTGAGATGAATTTGGGCTAAATTTTGGGTGAATTTGGGGTACATTTTGGTTTAATTTTGGGTCAATTTGGGATTAATTTGGGGAGATTTTGGGATTAATTTTGGGTGACTTTGGGGTGAATTTGGGGTAAATTTTAGGTGAATTTTGGACAAATTTTGGGCAGAGCTAAGCCCCGCCCACCTCACCTGCCCCACCCAGCTGAGCCTCAGTTTCCCCACAACCCGAAAATTCCAAATTTTGGGAGGTTGGGATTTCGGGATGGAGCAGAAGAACTTCCGGCAGCGACTTCCGGGACACTCCTGGGGAGAGATTTGGGGGAAAACCTCAGGAATTCGGGAAAAACAGAGAAATTTGGGAGAAATCCTCACAATTTGGGGAAAATCGTCAGAAATTTGGGAGAAATCGTCACAATTTTGGGAAAATTTTCACAGAATTTGGGGGAAATTGTCAAATTTTGGGGATGAAATTCCCAATTTCGGGTTGAATTTTCCTGATTTTGGGTTGAATTTCCCCAATTTCAGGGTGAAATCTCCAAATTTTGGGTTGAATTTTCCCAATTTTGGGTTGAAATTCCTGATTTTGGGTGGAAATTTCCCAATTTTAGGTTGAATTCTCCCAATTTCAGGTCGAACTCTCCCAATTTCAGGTTAAAATTCCCCATTTTCAGATTGAATTCCCCAATTTTGGGGTGAAATTCCCCAATTTTTGGTTAACCCTGCAGTTCCCCCACTCACCAGCAGGCGGCGCTCCCGAATTCCCCAATTTTGGGGTGAAATTCCCCATTTTTGGGTGTTTCCTGCAGTTCCCTGACTCACCAGCAGGCGGCGCTCCCGAATTCCCCAATTTCAGGTTGAATTCTCCCAATTTTTGGGGTAAAATTACCCAATTTCAGTAAATCCTGCAGTTCCCTGACTCACCAGCAGGCGGCGCTCCCGAATTCTCAAATTTCAGGTTGAATTTCCCCATTTTTGGGGTGAAATCCCCTATTTTTGGTTAATCCTGCAGTTCCCTGACTCACCAGCAGGCGGCGCTCCCGAATTCCCCAATTTTGGGGTGAAATCCCCTATTTTTGGTTAATCCTGCAGTTCCCTGACTCACCAGCAGGCGGCGCTCCGGCGCTGCTCCCGGAGGCTCCTCGGGAGGTTCAGGACCTTCCAGGCACGGCGGGAAACCCTACAGGTTTGGGGATTTTGGGGTTTTTTGGGGGATTTTGGGGTGAATTTGGGGTTTTTTGGGGTTTTTTGGGATTTAGGGTGGGATTTGGGGTGGATTTGGGGTGAAATTCTGGGGTTTTTTGGGGTTATTTGGGTTTTTTTGGGGTGGATTTGGGGTGGAATTCTGGGGATTTTTTGGGTTTTTTTGGAGTTTTTTGGGGTTATTTGGGGTGGAATTCTGGGGATTTTGGGGTTTTTTGGGGTGGATTTGGGGTTATTTGGGGATTTGGGATTTAGGGATGGATTTGGGGTGGATTTGGGGTGGATTTGGGGTGGAATTCTGCGGTTTTTGGGGGTTATTTGGGGTGGAATTCTGGGGATTTTGGGGTTGTGTTTGGGGTTTGGGATTTTTTGCAGAATTTGGGGTGGAATTTTGGGGGTTTTTTGGGGTTATTTGGGGATTTGGGATTTAGGGTAGGATTTGGGGTGGATTTGGGGTGGAATTCTGGGGTTTTTGGAGTTTTTTGGGGTTATTTGGGGTGGAATTCTGGGGATTTTGGGGTTGTATTTGGGGTTTGGGATTTGGGATTTTTTGAAGAATTTGGGGTGGATTTTGGGGGATTTTGGGGGTTTTTTTGGGGATTTTGGGGGTTATTTGGGGATTTGGGATTTAGGGCAGGATTTGGGGTGGAACTCTGCGGTTTTTGGGGGTTTTTTGGGGTGGAATTCTGGGGATTTTGGGGTGAATTTGGGTGGATTTTGGGGTTTGGGATTCGGGATTTTTTGGAGAATTTCGGGTGGATTTGGGATGAATTTGGGGATGAATTTTGGGGTGAATTTTGGTGAATTTGGGTGAAATTGGGGTGAATTTTGAGCTGAATTTTGGGGATTTCGCGTGAATTTTTGGGATGAATTTTTGGGATTTTCAGCTGAATTTTTGGATGAATTTTTGGGATAAATTCCGGAATTTTGGCTGAATTTGGGCTGAATTTTGGGGTAAATTTTGGGGTGAATTTTGGGGATTTCGGGTGAATTTTGGGATGAATTTTTGGGATGAACTTTTGGGGGGATTTTGGGCTGAATTTCGGCTGAATTTTGGGGTGAATTTTTGGAATTTTGGGCTGAATTTTTGGGCTGAATTAAGGTGAATTTTTGGGATGAATTTTTGGGATTTTGGGCTAAATTTTGGGGTGAATTTTTGGGATTTTGGGATGAATTTTTGGGCTGAATTAAGGTGAATTTTTGGGATGAATTTTTGGGATTTTGGGCTAAATTTTGGGGTGAATTTTTGGGATTTTGGGATGAATTCAGGTGAATTTTGGGGTAAATTTTGGGGTGAATTTGGGGGATTTCAGCTGAATTTTTAGGATGAATTTTTTTGATTTTTGGCTGAATTTAGGGGTGAATTTTGGGATTTTGGGGTGAATTTTGGGGTAAATTTTGGGGTGAATTTAGGGGATCCAGGTGAATTTTTGGGTGAATTTTGGGATGAATTTGGGGGATTTTGGCTGAATTTTGGGATAAATTTTGGAGTGAATTTGGGGGATTTCAGGTGAATTTTTGGGGTGAATTTTTGGGATTTTGGGGTAAATTTTGGGTGAATTTTTGGGGTGAATTTTTGGGATTTTTGGCCAAATTTTGGGGTGAATTTCAGGACCCAGGTGACTCACCTGCTCAGGTGTGACTCCAATCGTCTCCCAGATCTTCTCTCCCCCTGAGCTGAAGGGAACAGCGAAGGTGACATTGGTGGGGACAGGGCGGTGACCCAGCAGCTGCACCTGGGGACAGACAGGGGACATTTGGGGACATTAATGGGGATTTGGGGACATTTGGGGACACTGGGGACAGAGCGGTGACCCAGCAGCTGCACCTGGGGGGACATTGGGGACATTTGGGACATTTGGGACATTTGGGGACATTTGGGGACATTGGGGACAGAGCGGTGACCCAGCAGCTGCACCTGGGGACAGAGATTGGGGACATTTGGGGACATTTGGGGACATTAATGGGGACATTTGGGGACAGAGCGCTGACCCAGCAGCTGCACCTGGGGACAGACAGGGGACATTTGGGGACATTAATGGGGACATCAGAGACATTGGGGACATTATTGGGGATATTAATGGGGATTTGGGGACATTAATGGGGATTTGGGGACAGAGCGGTGACCCAGCAGCTGCACCTGGGGACAGACAGGGGACATTAATGGGGACATTTGGGACATTGGGGACATTGTGGAATATTGGGGACATTTGGGACATTTGGGACATTTGGGATATTTGGGATATTTTGGGATTTTGGGACATTAGGGGATTTCAGGATGTTTGGGGACATTGATGGGGATTTGGGGACATTTGGGGACATTTGGGGACATTTGGGGACATTTGGGACATTTGGGGACATTTGGGGACATTTGGGGACATTCCCAAGCCCTGCTCTCCTCACCTGGTAGTGGTGGGTGACAAGGCCAGCAGGTGGCGCCAAACCCGCAGTGACATTCAGGTAACGCGTGGAGTCTGAGCCGCTGGGGACAGGTGGGGACAGGTGACAGGTGGGGACAGGTGAGACAGGTGGGGACAGGTGGGGACAGGTGGGGACAGGTGAGACAGGTGAGTCACAGGGGACAGGTGGGGACAGGTGGGGACAGGTGACAGTCAGGTGAGGCAGGGGACAGCCAGGTGACACACAGGTGACACAAATCAGACTCAGGTGACAATGACAATGACACAGGTGACACACAGGTGACACTCAGGTGAGAGTCAGGTGAGTCAAGTGACACTCAGGTGACACTAACAGGTGACAGGTGACACCCAGGTGACAATGACAGACTCAGGTGAGGCAGGTAACTCTCAGGTGACACTCAGGTGACAGACAGGTGACACACAGGTGACAGTTGGGTGAGACTCAGGTGACACTCAGGTGACAGTCAGGTGACACAAATCACACTCAGGTGACACCCAGGTGACAATGACAATGACACAGGTGACACACAGGTGACACAAATCACACTGAGGTGACACTCAGGTGACAATGACAATGACAATGACCCAGGTGACAATCAGGTGACACCCAGGTGACACCCAGGTGACACAGGTGACACAGGTGACACTCAGGTGACAATGCCAATGACCCAGGTGACCCAGGTGACACACAGGTGACACTCAGGTGACACTCAGGTGACACTCAGGTGACACTCAGGTGCCCCAGGTGTCACCTCCCCTCACCTGCTCAGCACCAGCAGCACCTGGTAAGTCACCGGAAGCTTCACCTGCTGACCTCGACCAGCTGGGCCACCGTTGTCACTGTGGGACAGGGACACCTGCTGGCACCTGGGGACACCTGGGGGCACCTGGCGGGTCCCCAGTGTCCCCAGGTGTGTCCCCAGGGGTGTCCCCAGGTGTCCCCAGGTGTTTCCCAATGTCCCCAGGTGTCCCCAGGTGTGTCTCAGGTGTCCCCAGGTGTGTCCCATATGTCCCCAGGTGTCCCAGGTGTGTCCCCAATGTCCCCAGGTGTCCCCAGGTGTGTCTCAGGTGTCACCAATGTCCCCAATGTCACAGGTGTCTCCAGGTGTCCCCAGGTGTCCCAGGTGTGTCTCAGCTGTCCCCTGGTGTGTCCCAGGTGTGTCCCCAGGTGTCCCCAGGTGAGTCTCAGGTGTCCCCAGGTGTCCCCAGGTGTCCCCAAGTGTGTCCCAAGGTGTCCCCAGGTGTGTCCCCAATGTCCCCAGGTGTGTCTCAGGTGTCCCTCAGGTGTCCCCAAAGTGTCCCCAGGTGTGTCCCATATGTCCCCAGGTGTCACCAGGTGTCCCCAATGTACCCAAGGTGTCCCAGGGGTGTCCCCAATGTCCCCAGGTGTGTCTCAGGTGTCACCAATGTCCCCAATGTCTCAGGTGTCCCCAGGTGTCCCCAGGTGTGTCCCAGGTGTGTCTCAGGTGTCCCCAGCTGTGTCCCAGGTGTGTCACAGGTGTCCCAGGTGTGTCCCCAGGTGTCCCCAGGTGTCCCCTCAGCCTCACCTGGTCACCTCTGCTGTCACCTCCATGATGTCCCCAAGGTCAGCGTCGGCTGGGACATCCAGAGTCACCTGGAACACCACCTGGGACAGAGACGGGACAGGTGACAGGGACAGGTGACACTGACAGGTGTGACTCAGGTGACACTGAAAGGTGTGACACTCAGGTGACAGTGACAGGTGACACTGACAGTGACAGGTGGGACACCCAGGTGACACAGGTGTGACAATAACAATGACAATGACTCAGGTGTGACACAGGTGAAAATGACAATGAATCAGGTGACACTCAGGTGACACAGGTGTGACAATGACAGGTGACAGGTATGACTCAGGTGACACTGACAATGACACTCAGGTGACACAGGTGACACTCAGGTGACACTCACCTGTCCCTTTCTCAGCACAGGGTGATTCACCTCACACAGAGTTCTCAGGTGACACAGGTGTGACAATGACACTGACAGTGACACTCAGGTGACACAGACAATGACACAGATCACACTCAGGTGACACACAGGTGACACAGGTGACACTCACCTGTCCCCTCCTGAGCACAGGGTGATTCACCTCACACAGAGTTCTCAGGTGACACAGGTGTGACAATGACACTGACAGACAAACACAACACAACACAACACCAACACAACACCAAGTGACACTCAGGTGACACAGACAATGACACAGATCACACTCAGGTGACACAGGTGACACAACACAACACCACCCCCCCCACACAACACCCACACAACTCAGGTGACACACAGGTGACAAAACACACAACACTCAGGTGACACAGACAATGACACAGACAATGACACTCAGGTGACACTCACCTGTCCCCTCCTGAGCACAGGGTGATTCACCTCACACAGAGTTCTCAGGTGTGACAATAACACTGACAGTGACACTCAGGTGACACAGACAATGACACAGATCACACTCAGGTGACACAGATCACACTCAGGTGACACTCAGGTGACACTCACCTGTCCCCTCCGGAGCACAGGGTGACTCACGTCACACAGAGTTCTCAGGTGACACAGGTGTGACAATGACAGGTGACAGGTGACAGGTATGACACAGATGACACAGACAATGACACTCAGGTGACACACAGGTGACACTCAGGTGACACTCACCTGTCCCTTTCTCAGCACAGGGTGATTCACCTCACACAGAGTTCTCAGGTGACACTCAGGTGTGACAGTGACAGGTGACAGGTATGACTCAGGTGACACAGACAGGTGACAGGTGTGACACTCAGGTGACACTCAGGTGTGACAATGACAGTGACAATCACACTCAGGTGACAATGACAGACTCAGGTGACAATGACAATGACACAGGTGACACACAGGTGACACTCAGGTGACACCCACCTGTCCCTTTCTCAGCACAGGGTGATTCACCTCACACAGAGTTCTCAGGTGACACTCAGGTGTGACAGTGACAGTGACAATGACACAGGTGACACAGATCACACTCAGGTGACACAGACAGGTGACACTCAGGTGACACAGGTGACACTCAGGTGACACTCACCTGTCCCCTCCTGAGCACGGGGTGGTTCACCTCACACAGAGTTCTCCTCTCCTGTCCCCTCGGTGGCTCCGAGTGACACCTGAGTGACGTCGAGCGCCAGGGGGACTGCGGGACACGGGACAGGTGTGTGGGGACACCTGGGGACAGCTGGGGACACTTCGGGGACACTTTGGGGAGTTTTGGTTTTTTGGGGATTTTTGGGGATTTAAAAAAAAATTTTTTTTGATTTTTAAAAATTTTTTTGGATTTTTTGGGTTTTTTTGGGTTTTTTAGGTTTTTTTCAGGGTTTTTTAGGGTTTTTTTTTTAGGTTTTTTTCCGGGTTTTAGGTTTTTGTTTTTCAGGTTTGGTTTTAGGTTTTTTGGGATTTTTAAAAGAAAAATTTTGGGATTTTTTTTGGGATTTTTTCACTATTTTTGGGGATTTTTTTCAGGGTTTTTTTTGGAGTATTTTGGGGCTTTTTTGAAATTTTTCTCAAGATTTTTGGGGTTTTTTTTTTTGGATTTTAAAAAAGTTTTTCTCGGGATTTTTTTCTTTTTTTTTGTTTTTTTTTAGGGGGTTATTCTGGGGTTTTTTGGGGTATTTTGGGAGTTTTTTTGAGGTTTTTTTTCCAGATTTTTTTTCAGGATTTTATTCGGGATTTTTTCAGGATTTTTTTTGGGTCTTTTTGGGGATTTTTCCACTATTTTTGGGGGGATTTTTTCAGGATTTTTTCACTATTTTTTGGGATTTTTTTCTGATCATTTTTTGGGTTATTTTTTGGGTTTATTTTTGGGGTTTTTGGGGTAATTTTTGGGGTTT
The DNA here is from genome assembly GCF_008360975.1 of Lichenostomus cassidix. Classification (NCBI taxonomy): domain Eukaryota; kingdom Metazoa; phylum Chordata; class Aves; order Passeriformes; family Meliphagidae; genus Lichenostomus; species Lichenostomus cassidix. The sequence continues at coordinate 887,176 of NW_028147270.1, read as the reverse complement.
TTTACCTCCAGCAGTGTCACTTTCCGGTAGCTCAGCTCCCCAGGATATTCAGAATATTTTGGGTTAATTTAATTTATTTTGGGTTATTTTAGGTTATTTTCACTGCAGATTTTTGGGGTTTTTTCCGATCATTTTTTGGGATATTTTTGGGCTTATTTTTGGGGTTTTTAGGTTTTTTTACCTCCAGAATTGTCACTTTCCTGCAGCTGAGCTCCCCAGGATATTCAGAATATTTGGGGTTAATTTCACTTATTTTAGACTATTTTAGGTTATTTTGACTGCAGATTTTTGGGATTTTTCCGATCATTTTTTGCTCATTTTTTGGGATATTTTTGGGTTTATTTCTGGGGTTTTTGGGGTTTTTTACCTGCAGAATTGTCACTTTCCGGTAGCTGAGCTCCCCAGGATATTCAGGATATTTTGGGTTATTTTAGTTTAATTTAGCTTATTTTAGGTTATTTTCAGTGCAGATTTTTGGGGTTTTTTCCGATCATTTTTTGGATATTTTTTGGGTTTATTTTTGGGGTTTTTGGGTCATTTTTGGGGTTTTTTACCTCCAGCAGTGTCACTTTCCTGTAGCTCAGCTCCCCAGGATATTCAGAATATTTTGGGTTATTTTAGTTTAATTTAGCTTATTTTGGGTTATTTTCAGTGCAGATTTTTGGGGTTTTTTCCGATCATTTTTTGCTCATTTTTTGGGATATTTTTGGGTTTATTTTTTGGGTTTTTGGGGGTTTTTTGGGTTTATTTTTGGGGTTTTTGGGGTTTTTTTACCTCCAGCAGTGTCACTTTCCTGTAGCTGAGCTCCCCAGGATATTCAGAATATTTTGTGCCAATTTTTGGGTTATTTTAGGTTATTTTAACTTATTTTGGGTTATTTTCAGTGCAGATTTTTGGGGTTTTTTCTGATCATTTTTTGGGATATTTTTGGGGTAATTTCTGGGGTTTTTGGGGTTTTTTTTACCTCCAGCAGTGTCACTTTCCTGTAGCTGAGCTCCCCAGGATATTCAGAATATTTTGGGTTATTTTAGTTTAATTTAGCTTATTTTGGGCTCTTTTCAGCACAGATTTTTGGGGTTTTTTCCGATCATTTTTTGCTCATTTTTTGGGATATTTTTTGGGTTTATTTTGGGTTTTTTGGGGTCATTTTTGGGTTTTTTACCTGCAGAATTGTCACTTTCCGGTAGCTGAGCTCCCCAGGATATTCAGAATATTTTGGGTTAATTTCACTTATTTTAGGCTATTTTAACTTATTTTTGGTGCAGTTTTTTGGGATTTTTTGCTCATTTTTTGGGGTATTTTTGGGTTTATTTTTGGGGTTTTTGGGGTTTTTTACCTCCAGCAGTGTCACTTTCCTGTAGCTGAGCTCCCCAGGATATTTTGGGTTAATTTCACTTATTTTAAGTTATTTTAGGTTATTTTCATCACAGATTTTTTGGGGTTTTTTCTGATCATTTTTTGCTCATTTTTTGGGGTTTTTTTGGGTTTATTTTCGGGGTTTTTGGGGTTTTTTACCTCCAGCAGTGTCACTTTCCGGTAGCTGAGCTCCCCAGGATATTCAGAATATTTTGGGTTAATTTCACTTATTTTAGGTTATTTTGGGTTATTTTCAGTGCCGATTTTTGGGGTTTTTTTCTGATGGTTATTTTTTGGGTTTATTTTTGGGGTTTTTGGGGTTTTTTTACCTGCAGAATTGTCACTTTCCTGTAGCTCAGCTCCGCCGGGTGTCCCAAAGCCACCAAAGTGCCGAAGGAATTCTCTCCCAGGTTTGTCACCTGCAGTGTCACCTGCAGGGAATCCTCTGCGCCAACCAGCAGCCGCGGGGAGCTTTTGGGGGAAAATTGGGGTTTTTGGGGTTTTTTTGGGATTTTTGGGGGTTTTGGGATTATTTGGGGTTTTTGGGGTTTGGGGGTTTTGGGGGTTTTTAGGTTTTTTTGGGGATTTTTTTGGTTTTTTGGGGTTTTTTTGGGGTTTTTGGGATTATTTGGGATTTGGGGGATTTTGGGGTGATTTGGGGTTTTTGGGGTTTTTTGGGATTATTTGGGGATTTTGGGATTATTTAGGGGTTTTTGGGGTTTGGGGGTTTTGGGGTTTTTTGGGGAGGTTTGGTTTTTTTTGGGGGTTTTTGGGGTTTTGGGGTGAATTTGGGGTTTTTTTGGTTTTTGAAGTTATGTGGGTTTTTGGGGTTTTTTGGGGTTTTTGGGGTTTTTGGGATTATTTGGGGTTTTTGGGGGTTTGGAGGGATTTGGGGATCTTTGGGATTTTTTGGGGTTTTGGGGTGATTTGGGGTTTGGAGAGATTTGGGAGTTTTGGGTTTTTGGGGGTTTTTTTGGGGTTTTTGGGGTTATTTGGGGTTTTTGGGGTTTTTTGGGGTTTGGAGGGATTTGGGGGTTTTTAGGTTTTTTTGGGGATTTTTTTGGTTTTTTGGTTTTTTGGGGTTTTTTTGGGGTTTTTGGGGTTTTTGGGATTTGGGGTGAATTTAGGGTTTGGGGGATTTTGGGGTGATTTGGGGTTTTTGGGGTTTTTTGGGATTATTTGGGGATTTTGGGATTATTTAGGGGTTTTTGGGGTTTGGGGGTTTTGGGGTTTTTTGGGAGGTTTGGTTTTTTTTGGGGGTTTTTGGGGTTTTGGGGTGAATTTGGGGTTTTTTTGGTTTTTGGAGTTATTGGGTTTTTAGGGTTTTTTAGGGTTTTTGGGGTTTTTGGGATTATTTTTGGGGTTTTTGGGGGTTTGGAGGGATTTGGGGATCTTTGGGATTTTTTGGGGTTTTGGGGTTTTTGGGGGTTTTTGGGGTTTTTGGGGTTTTTTGAGTTTGGTGGGATCTTGGGATTTTGGGGTTTTGGGGTTTTTTGGGTTTGGAGAGACTTGGGAGTTTTGGGTTGGGTTTTTTTGGGGTTTTGGGGTTTTTGGGACTTTTGGGGTTTTTGGGATTATTTGGGGTTTTTTGGGGTTTGGAGGGATTTGGGGGTTTTTAGGTTTTTTTGGGGATTTTTTTGCTTTTTTGGTTTTTTGGGGGTTTTTTGGGGGTTTTGGGATTTTTATTTGGGATTTGGGGTGAATTTAGGGTTTGGGGGATTTTGGGGTGATTTCGGGTTTTTGGGGTTTTTTGGGGTTTGAAGAGATTTGGGTTTCTTTGGGGGTTTTTGGGGTTTTTGGGTTAATCGGAGTTTGGGGTTTTTTGGGGTTTGGGGTGAATTTGGGGTTTTTGGCTTTTTTTTTTGGTTTTCGGGGTGATTTGGGTTAATTGGAGTTTGGGGTGGATTTAGGTTTTTTGGGGTTTTTGGGATTTTTGGGATTATTTGGGGTTTTTTGGGGTTTGGAGGGATTTGGGGAAATTCGGGATTTTTTGAGGGTTTTTGAGTTAATCGGAGTTTGGGGTTCCTTGGGTTTTTTTGGGGTTTTTTGGGGTTTTGGGGTTTTTGGGGTTTTTGGGGTGAATTTGGGGTTTTTGGCTTTTTTTGGATTTTTGGGGTGATTTGGGTTAATTGGAGTTTGGGGTGGATTTGGGGTTTTTGGGGATTTTGGGTTTTTTGGGGGTTTTGGGCTTTTTGGGATTATTTGGGGTTTGGAGGGATTTGGGGGTTTTTGGGGTTTTTTTATTTTTGGGTTTTTTTGGGGTTTGGGGTGAATTTGGGGTTTTTTTTTTGGTTTTTGGGGTTTTTGGGGATATTTGGGTTTTGGGGTTTTGGGGGATTTTGGGGTTTTTGGGGTTTTTGGGATTTTTTTTTGGGGTTTGGAGGGATTTGGGGTTTTGGGGGTTTTTTTGGGTTTTGGGGGTTTTGGGTTTTTTGGGGCTTTTTGGGGGTTTTGAGGGATTTGGGGTTTTTGGAGATTTTGGGGTTTCTGGGGTGATTTGGGGGTTTTTGAGGGTTTGAAGGGATTTGGGGTTTTAGGGTGTTTGGGGGTTTTGGGTTAATTGGAGTTTGGGGTGAATTTTGGGGCTATTTGGGGTGGATTTGGGGTGATTTGGGACAGGATTTTTGGGGTAATTTCAGGCAGATTTGGGGGTATTTTTAGGTATTTTTAGGCTGCGATTTTGGGGTAATTTGGGGCAGATTTAGGACAGGATTTCGGGATGTATTTGGGGTGCAATTTTGGGGTAAATTCGCTCAGATTTGGGGTGGATTTCGAACAGGATTTTTGTGGATTTTGGGGCAATTTCAGGCAGATTTGGGGTTGGATTTTGGGGTAATTTGGGGCAGATTTAGGATGGGATTTTTGGGTGAATTTCAGTGGGATTTTGGGGTGATTTGGGTCAGATTTGGGAAGGGATTTTTGGGTAAATTTCGGAGGGATTTAGGACAGGATTTGGGGTGGATTTTGGGGTGAATTTCAGTGGGATTTTTGGGGTGATTTGGGTCAGATTTTGGGTGGATTTTGGGGTAATTTGGGGTGGATTTGGGATGGGATTTTTGGGGTCATTTCAGGTGGATTTTGGGGTGATTTGGGTCAGATTTTGGGTGGATTTTGGGGTAATTTCAGTGGGATTTAGGACAGGATTTGGGGTGGATTTTGGGGTAATTTGGGGCAGATTTAGGATGGGATTTTTGGGGTAATTTCAGTGGGATTTTGGGGTGATTTGGGTCAGATTTGGGATGGGATTTTTGGGGTAATTTCAGAGGGATTTAGGACAGGATTTGGGGTGGATTTTGGGGTAATTTGGGGTGGATTTCGGATGGGATTTTTGGGGTCATTTCAGGTGGATTTTGGGGTGATTTCAGTGGGATTTTGGGGAGATTTGGGTCAGATTTGGGTCTCCAACCCCGAGAAGTTGAATTCCACGCTGAGATCATCTTGGCAGAAATTGTCGTCGCCGCAGTTGTGCTCGAAGGGCAGCTGGAAAAATCACCCCAAAAACAGCCAAAATCAACCCAAAATCAACCCAAAATCATCCCAAAAATCATCCCAAAATCACCCAAAAAATCATCCCAAAATCACCCAAAAAATATCCAAAAATCACCCCAAAAATATCCAAAAAGTATCCCAAAAATCACCCAAAAAATATCCCAAAAATCACCAAAAAATCACCCAAAAAATCTCCAAAAATATCCCAAAAAATATCACAAAAATCATCCCAAAATCACCCAAAAAATCACAAAAAAATCCAAAAATCACCCAAAAAACATTCCCAAATCATCATCCCAAAAATCATCCCAAAATCACCCAAAAAAATCACCCAAAAATATCCAAAAATCACCCCAAAAATATCCAAAATATGCCAAAATCATCACCCAAAAATCACCCAAAAAATATCCCAAAAATCATCCCAAAATCACCTCCCCAAATCATCCCAAATCATTTCAAATTCCCCCAAAATATCCCCAAATCATCCAAAAATCATCCCTAAAATTCACCCAAATTCCCCCCAAATCTTCCCAAATTCCCCCAAAATCACACAAAAATCACCAAAAAATCACCCAACATCCCCTAAAAATCCCACAAAATCCCACAAAAATCATACAAAATTTCCCAAAATCACACGAATTCTCCCAAAAATCACACGAAATTCCCTCCAAATTTCCCCAAAATCCCCAAATTTCACTAAAATTCCCCCCAAAATCACACAAAATCACACAAAAATCCCATTAATTCCTCCAAAATTCACCCAAAATTCACAAAAAATCCCCAAAAAATCCCCCAAAATCCCCTAAAAATCACACAAAAATCACACAAATTTTCCCAAAATCCCGAATTTTCCCCAAATTCTCACTGCAGCAGTAATTGAGGTTTGGGAATCTCTGCTGATCTGAGCTCTCAGCCCCTCCTCCCAAAATCCCCCAAAATCCTCCAAAATCCCTCAAAATCACACAAAAATCACACAAAATCTCCCAAATTTCCCAAAATTCATTCAAAATCTCCCCAAAATTCACCCAAATTCTCCCAAATTCCCCCAAAATCACAAAGAAACACCAAAAAAATCACCCAAAAATCACAAAAAATCCCCTAAAAATCAGAGAAAAATCACAAGAAAATCTCAAAAAATCCCCCAAAATTCACCCAAAATTCCCCAAAATCCCCAAATTTCCCCGAATTTCCCCAAATTCTCACCGCAGCAGTAATCGAGGTCGGTGAATCTCTGCTGATCTGAGCTCTCAGCCCCTCCTCCCAAAATGTCCCAAAATGTCCCAAAATTCCCCCAAAATCACACAAATCACATGAAAAACCCCCAAAACTCACCAAAATTCCCCTAAAAATCCCCAAAATTCACACAAATCCTCCCAAATTCCCCCAAAATCACAAAAAACCACAAAAAAACACACAAAAAATCACGAAAAGCCACCAAAAAATCACCCAAAAATCACAAAAAATCACAAAAAATCACAAAAAAATCACAGAAAATCACCCAAAAATCCCCTAAAAATCACACAAAAATCCCCCAAATTTCCCCAAATTTCCCCAAAATCCCAAATTCTCACCGCAGCGGTAATCGAGGTCGGTGAGTCTCTGCTGACGTGAGCTCTCAGCCCCTCCCCCCCCCGGATTGGCTCTCCTTGTCCCCCAAATGTCACTCGCAGCGCCAGAGGGGACAGAGAGTCACCTGGACACTCCTGGGGGGAAAAATAAATGGAGATTTGGGGAAAATCGGGAATTTTGGGCAGTTCTGGAGAGACTGGGAAAATCCGGGGGGAAAAATTGAATTTATACCAAATTTGTACCAAATTTATACCAAATTTATACCAAATTTATAGCAAATTTATAACAAAATTATTGCAAAATTATCCCAATTTTGTACCAAATTTATACCAAAATTATAGCAAATTTATACCAAATTTATCCCAAATTTGTACCAAATTTATCCCAAATTTATACCAAATTTATATCAAATTTGTGCCAAATTTATCCCAAATTTATGCCAAATTTGTCCCAAATTTATAGCAAATTTATCCCAAGTTTATCCCAAATTTATCCCAAAATTATATCAAATTTATCCCAAAATTATATCAAATTTATCCCAAATTTATACCAAATTTATCCCAAATTTATAGCAATTTTATAGCAAATTTATGCCAAATTTATAACAAAATTTTCGCAAAATTATCCCAAATTTATCCCAATTTTGTACCAAATTTATCCCAAATTTATCCCAAATTTATCCCAAAATTCCCTGAAATTCCCCAAATTCTGACCAAAATCCCCTAAAATCCCCCAAATGCCCCAAATTCCCCAAATTTCCCGGATTTCCTGAAAATCCCAATTTTCCCCAAATTCCTCCAAATTTTCCCCAAAATTCCCAAATTCCCCAAATCCCCAAATTTTCTAAAATTTCCCAAAATTCCCAATTTTCCCCCAAATTTCCCAAAATTCCCAAAACTCTCAAATTTCCCAAATTTCCCCAAATTTTCCCCAATTTCCGCAAATTTCCCAAATTCTCCAAATTTCCAGAATTTCCCAAATTCCCCCAAATTATCCCAAAATTCCCACAAAATCCTCCCAAATTCTCCCCAAAATCACTGCAAATTATCCCAAAATGTCCCAAAATTCCCCAAATTCCCCAATTTTTCCCAAATTCCCCAAATTTCTCGAATTTCCCAAATTTTCCCCAAATTATCCCAAAATTCCCAAATTTCCTGAATTCTCCAAATTCCCCCAAATTCTTCAATTTCCCCAAAATTCCCCAAATTTCCCAAAATTCCCAAAATGTCCCGAATTTTCTAAATTCCCCAAATTTCTGAAATTTCCCAAATTCCTCAATTTCCCGAATTCCCCAAATTTCCCCAAATTCCCAATTTCCTCAAATTCCCAAAAATTATCCCAAAATGTCCCAAAATGTCCCAAATTTCCCCAAAATCCCCAATTTTCCCAAATTCCCACAAAATCCTCCCAAATTCTCCCCAAAATCCCTCAAATTTCCCTCAAATTCTCCCCAAAATCACTCCAAATTATCCCCAAAATTCCCAAATTTCCCGAATTCCCAATTTCTCCAAATTCCCAAAATTATCCCAAAATGTCCCAAATTCCCCAAAATCTCCAATTTTCCCAAATTCCCCGAATTCCTAAAATTCCCCAAATTTCCCGAATTCCCAATTTCCTGAAATTCCCAAAAATTATCCCAAAATTATCCCAAAATGTCCCAAATTTCCCAAATTTCCCGAATTCCGGGTTTCTCACCTTAAAGCCAATCCGGAGCTTCCGGCAGCTCCGCCCCTCCCCCACCCGGAGGCTCCCGTTCACATTTTGGGAACCGGAAGTGACGAAAATCCCGCGAAATTTGGTTCTGCCGGGATCGAGTTCCGCCCGGAACCAGAGCGAGAGGAAAATTTGGGATCCTGGAGGGAAATTTGGGGGAAATTTGGGGGATTTTCGGTCATTTTTAGGTGAATTTTCGGGGATTTTTGGGGATTTTTGGGGATTTTTTGGTGATTTTTTGGAGATTTTTGGGAGATTTTAATGTGAATTTTGGGGTTTTTTGGGGTTCAATTCAGCCCGGAACAAGAGCGAGAGGAAAATTTGGGATCCCAAAAAAAAATTTGGGGAAATTTGGGGGATTTTGGGGCATTTTTGGTCATTTTTAGGTGAATTTTCGGGGATTTTTTGGGATTTTTTTGGGATTTTTTGGGGAATTTTAGGGGATTTTGGGGATTTTTGGGGTTCAGTTCAGAGCAGAACCACAGCGAGAGGAAAATTTGGGATCCTGAAAAATTTGGGGGAAATTTGGGGGATTTTGGGTCATTTTTGGTCATTTTTAGGTGAATTTTCGGGGATTTTAAGGTCAATTTTTGGGGTTTTTTGTGGATTTTTTGGGGAATTTTTTGGGTTTTTTGGGGAATTTTGGGGATTTTGGAGGAAATTTTGGGGTTTTTTGGGGTTCAGTTCAGTGCAGAACCACAGCGAGAGGAAAATTTGGGATCCTGGAGAGAAATTTGGGGGAAATTTGGAGGATTTTGGGTCATTTTTGGTCATTTTTAGGTGAATTTTCGGGGATTTTGGGGGATTTTTTTGGGAATTTTTGGGGTTTTTTGGGGAATTTTGGAGGATTTTTTTGGGATTTTGGGGTTCAGTTCTGGGCAGAACCACAGCGAGAGGAAAATTTGGGATCCTGGAGGGAAATTTGGGGAAAATTTGGGGGATTTTGAGTCATTTTTGGTCATTTTTAGGTGAATTTTCGGGGATTTTATGGTGAATTTTTGGGGTTTTTTGGGAATTTTGGAGGAATTTTGGGGGATTTTTTGGGGATTTTTGGGGTTCAGCTCAGAGCAGAACCACAGCGAGAGGAAAATTTGGGATCCTGAAATAAATTTGGGAAAAATTTGAGGAATTTTGAGTCATTTTGTGGCTTTTTAAGGTGATTTTTCGGGGATTTTATGGTGAATTTTTGGGGCAATTTGGTGTTTTTTCTTTGGGATTTTGGGGTTTTTTTGGTATCCGGATGAATTTTGGGGTAAATTTTGCTATTTTTGGGATTCTCACCAAACCCATCTCTGGTTTTTCAGGTTGATTTAGGTTGTTTTTTGGGTTTTTTTGTAGTTTTTTGCTATTTTTTCGCTTTTTTTTTTGATATTTTCATGTAGGATTTTGGGATTTTTTTGGGGATTTTTTCTTTCAGATTTTTTGGGTTAAATTCCGGGATTTTCAGGATTCTCACCAAACCCATCCTGTATTTTTTGGGTTGTATTTCGCTGGTTTTTGGTAGTTTTTTTGGGGTTTTTTTGCCATTTTTTTGTATTTCCTTGTAGGATTTTGGGATTTTTTTGGGGATTTTTGGGGTTTTTTGGGTTTCCGATTTTTTGGGTTGAATTCCGGGATTTTCGGGATTCTCACCAAACCCATCCTACATTTTTTGGGTTGTTTTTTGGTAGTTTTTTGCTATTTTTTGTTATTTTTCGGCATTTTCATGTAGGATTTTGGGATTTTTTGGGGGATTTTTGGGGTTTTTTGGGTTTCCCGATTTTTTGGGTTGAATTCCGGGATTTTTGGGATTCTCACCAAACCCATCCTGTATTTTTTGGGTTGTTTTTAGCTGGTTTTTGGTAATTTTTTGTTATTTTTTCAGCATTTTCATGTAGGATTTTGGGATTTTTGGGGTTTTTTGGGTTTCCCGATTTTTTGGGTTAAATTTTGGGATTTTCGGGATTCTCACCGAACCCATCCTGTGTCCTCCTCTGTGCCCGGAAGCAGAGCTCCGCCCCCACCTGATTTTGGTTGTTTTTGGGGATTTTTGGGGATTTTTTGGGTATTTTCATGTAGGATTTTGGGATTTTTGGGGGGATTTTTGGGGATTTTTGGTATCCGGATTTTTTGGGTTAAATTTTGGGTTTTTTGGGATTCTCACCAAACCCATCGTTGATTTAGGTTGGTTTTTTTGGGTTTTTTCCTTGTTTTTCTTGGGGTTTTTTGCCATTTTTTTGTATTTTTTCAGTATTTTCATGTAGAATTTTGGGATTTTTTGGGGGATTTTTGGGGATTTTTGGGGTTTTTTGGGTTTCCGGATCTTTTGGGTTGAATTCCGGTATTTTCGGGATTCTCACCGAACCCATCCTGTGTCCTCCTCTCGGCCCGGAAGCAGAGCTCCGCCCCCACCTGCTCTCCCGGCTGCTCCTCTCGGCACTCCCAGGTGGCTGCAGGAATCACCTGAGGCTCGAAGCTCACCTGGGCGCTCAGCGCCACCTGCGGGGGGGACCTGGGGGGACGGGGGGGTTGGTTTGGGGTCACCTGAGGGGACAGGTGGGGGGGTTTGGGGACACCTGGGGGGGTTTGGGGGTCACCTGGACACACCTGGATAAGGCTGAGTGGGATTTGGGGTCACCTGGGGACACCTGAGTGAGATTTTGGGGGGATTTTTGGGGATTTTGGGAGGATTTGGGGTCATCCTGAGGCTCGAAGCTCACCTGGGCGCTCAGCGCCACCTGCGGGGGGGACCTGGGGGGACAGGGGAGGGGTTTGGGGTCACCTGGGGACACCTGAACACACCTGGGGACACCTGAGAGCAGTTTGGGGTCACCTGGGGGGGATTTGGGGACACCTGGGGACATCTGGGGGGGCAGGTGAGGTGCTTTGGGGTCACCTGGGGACACCGGAGAGCAATTGGGGATCACCTGGACACACCTGGGGACACCTGAGTGGGATTTGGGGTCACCTGGGGGCGATTTGGGGTCACCTGAGTGGGGTTTGGGGACACCTGGACACACCTGAGATGGATTTGAGGTCACCTGGGCACACCTGGGGGCGATTTTAGGGGAATTTGGGGGGAATTTGGGATCACCTGAGGCTCGAAGCTCACCTGGGCGCTCAGCGCCACCTGCGGGGGGGACCTGGGGGGACAGGGGAGGGGATTGGGGTCACCTGGGGACACCTGAACACACCTGGGGACACCTGAGTGGGATTCGGGGACACCTGGACACACCTGGACACACCTGAGTGGGATTTGGGGACACCTGAACACACCTGGACACACCTGAGTGGGATTTTGGGGGAATTTGGGATCACCTGAGGCTCGAAGCTCACCTGGGCGCTCAGCGCCACCTGCGGGGGGGACCTGGGGGGACAGGGGAGGGGATTGGGGTCACCTGGGGACACCTGGACACACCTGAGTGGGATTTGGGGTCACCTGGGGACACCTGGGGGCGATCTAGGGACACCTGAGAGGGATCTGGGATCACCTGGACACACCTGAACACACCTGGGGACACCTGAGAGCAGTTTGGGGTCACCTGAGTGGGATTTGGGGTCACCTGGGGACACCTGGACACACCTGAGTGGGATTTGGGGACACCTGAACGCACCTGGGGACACCTGAGAGCAGTTTGGGGTCACCTGGGGGGGATTTGGGGACACCTGGACACACCTGGACACACCTGAGAGGGATTTGGGGTCACCTGGGGACACCTGGACACACCTGGGGTCACCTGGGGGGGATTTGGGGTCACCTGGGGACACCTGAGAGGGATTTGGGGTCACCTGGGGACACCTGGACACACCTGGATACATCTGAGTGGGATTTGGGGTCACTTAGGGGGACAGGTGAGGTGCTTTGGGGTCACCTGGACACACCTGAGTGGGATTTGGGGTCACCTGGGGACACCTGGGAGCAATCTGGGGTCACCTGAGTGGGATTTGGGGTCACCTTGTGGGACAGGCGAGGTGCTTTGGGGTCACCTGTGATGGATTTGGGATCACCTGAGTGGGATTTGGGGTCACCTGGGGACACCTGGGGTCACCTGAGGAGGGTTTGAGGTCATTTGGGGTCACCTGGGGGCAGTTTGGGGTCACCTGGGGTCACCTGAGATGGATTTTGGGGATTTTTTTGGGGATTTCAGGTGTTTTTCGTGACTCACCTGAGCAGCAGCACCTGTCCCAGGTCAGGCAGGTAAATCCCATTGGGGTTTTGGGGATTTTTTTGGATTTTGGGATATTTTTGGGGGATTTTTTTTGGGGATTTTTTGGGGATTTTTTAGGGGATTTTTTGGGGATTTTTTAGGGGATTTTTTTGGGATTTCGGGATTTTTTCGTGACTCACCTGAGCAGCAGCACCTGTCCCCAGGTCGGGCAGGTAAATCCCATTGGGTTTTGGGATTTTTTGGGATTTTTTTCAGTTTTTTGGGGAATTTTTTTAGGATTTTTTTGGGGATTTTTTTTGGGATTTCAGGATTTTTTTCGTGACTCACCTGAGCAGCAGCACCTGTCCCCAGGTCGGGCAGGTAAATCCCATTGGGGTTTGGGATTTTTGGGGATTTTTTTCAGTTTTTTTGGGAATTTTTTGAGGATTTTTTAGGGGATTTTTTGGGGATTTTTTTGGGGATTTTGGGATTTTTTTCGTGACTCACCTGAGCAGCAGCACCTGTCCCCAGGTCGGGCAGGTAAATCCCATTGGGGTTTGGGATTTTTGGGGATTTTTTTCAGTTTTTTTGGGAATTTTTTGAGGATTTTTTAGGGGATTTTTTGGGGATTTTTTTGGGGATTTTGGGATTTTTTTCGTGACTCACCTGAGCAGCAGCACCTGTCCCCAGGTCGGGCAGGTAAATCCCATTGGGGTTTGGGATTTTTGGGGATTTTTTTCAGTTTTTTTGGGAATTTTTTGAGGATTTTTTAGGGGATTTTTTGGGGATTTTTTTGGGGATTTTGGGATTTTTTTCGTGACTCACCTGAGCAGCAGCACCTGTCCCCAGGTGCCCACGGCCAGGTCGGGCAGGTGATCCCCGCTCAGGTCCCTCCCCCCGCTCAGGGCGTGGCCAAAGAACCGCAGGGGGGAGGGGAAGGAGGAGCCGGAAATGCGCTGGGGAGACAGAGACAGGTGAGGGACAGGTGAGAGAGAGAGAGGTGAGAGCTCAGGTGAGAGAGAGAGACAGGTGAGATGGACAGGTGAGGAGAGACAGGTGAGGGACAGGTGAGAGCTCAGGTGAGAGGGACAGGTAAGGAGAGACAGGTGAGAGAGAGAGAGAGAGAGAGAGGTGAGAGAGAGACAAGTGAGATGGACAGGTGAGAGCTCAGGTGAGACAGGTGAGACCTCAGGTGAGATGGACAGGTGAGAAAGAGAGAGAGAGACAGGTGAGGAGACAGGTGAGAGCTCAGGTGAGAGTGAGACAGGTGAGAGAGAGACAGGTGAGATGGACAGGTGAGAGAGAGACAGGTGAGACGTCAGGTGAGATGGACAGGTGAGAGCTCAGGTGAGAGAGAGAGACAGGTGAGGAGAGACAGGTGAGACCACAGGTGAGACAGGAGAGGAGAGGTGAGAGCTCAGGAGAGAGAGAGAGACAGGTGAGAGCTCAGGTGAGAGAGAGACAGGTGAGAGAGAGGTGAGACAGGAGAGGAGAGACAGGTGAGAGAGGTGAGAGCTCAGGAGAGAGAGAGACAGGTGAGAGCTCAGGTGAGAGCCAGGTGAGAGCCAGGTGAGACAGGTGAGATGGACAGGTGAGAGAGAGACAGGTGAGGAAACAGGTAAGAGAGGTGAGACAAGTGAGAGAGACAGGTGAGAGCTCAGGTGAGAACTCAGGTGAGATGGACAGGTGAGGAGATGGGTGAGAGCTCAGGTGAGATGGACAGGTGAGACAGAAAGCTTGGACAGGTGAGACAGGTGAGATCCCCAGGTGGAACAGCTGATCTCACCTGTCCCTCCAGGTGTGTCTCACCTGCCCAGCTGATCTCACCTGTCCATCCCTGACTCTCACCTGTCCAGGTGATCTCACCTGTCCCTCCAGGTGGGTCTCACCTGTCCAGGTGATCTCACCTGTCCATCCCTCACCTATCCATCCCTCACCTGTCCAGGTGATCTCACCTGTCCCTCCAGGTGTGTCTCACCTGTCCGTCCTGGGCGCTGACTCCGCCCCTCTCCCCCCTGAACAGGTAAACGGCTCCAATCCCATCATCCTCCAGCGGAGCTCCCACGGCCACCTCCGGCCAGGTGTCGCCGTCCAGGTCGCCCAGGTGAGCCAGGCTGGCGCCGAATCGCCCCTGCGGCTGCCCAGGTGAGCCCCGCAGCGCCCGGCCGCAGCGCAGGTGAGGAGCCTGGGGCGGGGGGGGGACAGGTGGGTCACAGGTGGGTCACAGGTGTGATTTATGAACTCCCAGGTGTGCCCAGGTGGGTCACAGGTGTCCCCAGGTGTGCCCAGGTGTGATTCAGGTAATCCCAGGTGTGCCCTGGTGGGTCACAGGTGTGCCCAGGTGTGTCTAAATGTGACCCAGGTGTGATTTAGGTATCCCCAGGTGTATCCAGGTGTCCCCAGGTGTGTCACAGGTGTGTCCCTAACCCTCCCAGGTGTATCCCAGGTGTATCCCTGACCTCCCCAGGTATCTCCAGGTGTGTCCAGGTGTGTCCCAAACCCCTCCCAGGTTCCCCAGGTGTATCTCAGGTCCCCCAGGTGTGTCCCAGGTGTCCCCAGGTGTGTCCCCAGCTCCCCCAGGTGAGTCTCAGGTGTCCCAGGTGTCCTCAGGTGTGTCCCCAGGTGTCCCCAGCTCCCCCAGATGTCCCCAGGTGTGTCCCTAAGCCCACCAGCTGTCCCCTGCTGTCCCCAGGTGTCCCCAGGTGGGTCTCAGGTGTGTCCCTAACCCCCCCAGCTCCCCCAGGTATGTCCCCAGGTGTGCCCAGGTGAGTCTCACCTGCTCTCCCAGCTGGCAGATCTCCACTCTCCCTCCTCTGCCCTCCCCGTGGTAGTTTGGCGCCCCCACCAGGAGCACCTGCCCGCCTCCACCTGCGCCAGGTGAGCCGCCCGAGCCACGCCCAGCGGAGCCACGCCCACCGGAGCCACGCCCACCGGAGCCACGCCCAGCGGAGCCACGCCCCCCGGAGCCACGCCCCCCGGCGGCAGGTGAGGCACCTGGCTGCGGCTGCAGCGCCAACAGCGTCGCCCCGAAGTAGGAGCCGACCTGGGGGGGAGGGGACAGGTGAGTCAGGTGAGTCAGGTGACCTCAGGTGATCCCAGGTGATCCCAGGTGACCCTGAGTGACCCCCAGGTGACTCCAGGTGATCTCAGGTGACCCCAGGTAACCCCAAAGTGACCCTGAATGACTCTTGGTGACCCCAAGGTGACCCTGAGTGACTCCTGGTGACCCCAAGGTGACCCCAAGGTGATCCCGAATGACCCCAGGTGACCCCAGGTGAGCCCAGGTAACCCTCAGGTGACCCTGAATGACCCCAGGTGACCCCAGGTGTCCCCAGGACTCACCTGAGGCCCAACGACCTTGGCCAGCAGCCTCCAGGTGAGGCCAGGTGAGCCCAGGTGACCTTTGGGCTCCACGAGGACGACGAGGCCGAGGTGACGAAACCTGGGAGCGCCGAGAGCCACGGCAGGTGAGCGACCCAGGGACAGGGACAGGATGGAGTAACCTGGGGGACAGGTGACATCGTACAGGTGACACAGGTGAGCTATAGAGGGACAGCACAGAGTAACCTGGGGGACAGGTGACATTGATGATGTCACACAGGTGACACAGGTGACACAGGTGACACAGGTGACATTGCACAGGTGAGTGACCGAGGGACAGGGACAGCACGGAGTAACCTGGGGGACAGGTGACATCACACAGGTGACATAGGTGACACAGGTGAGCTATAGAGGGACAGGGACGGCACAGAGTAACCTGGGGGACAGGTGACATCACACAGGTGACACAGGTGAGCGGCTGAGGGACAGGGACAGCACAGAGTAACCTGGGGACATTGGGGACACAGGTGACACCACACAGGTGACACTGATGACATCACACAGGTGAGCTATAGAGGGACAGGGACAGCACAGAGTAACCTGGGGGACAGGTGACATCAGTGACGTCACTCAGGTGAGCTATAGAGGGACAGGGACAGGATGGAGTAACCTGGGGGGACATTGGGGCCACAGGTGACATCAGTGATGTCACACAGGTGACACTGATGACATCACACAGGTGAGTGACAGAGAAAGAGAGAGCACAGAGTGACTTGGGGACAGCGATGACGTCACTCAGGTGACACCAATGACGTCACTCACCCAGGTGGGAATACCTCATGTCACTCAGGTGACATTAATGACGTCCCCCAGGTGACGTTGATGACGTCACTCACCCAGGTAGGCGTCCCTGGCGTCCCCCAGGTGACACTGATTACATCCCCCAGGTGACGTTGATGACGTCACTCACCCAGGTGACACTGATGACGTCACTCACCCAGGTAGGCGTCCCGGGCGTCCCCCGCCATGTCCCCGAGGTCCGCGGCGCCGTCCAGCAGGGTCACCTGTCCCCTCCGGCCGAAGAGCAAAGCTCCTCCTGCCCAGTCGGACACTCCGACCGCGCCCAGCAGGGACACCGACTGACCGGTGACAGCGCCGGCGTTAGGGACAGTGGGGACAGTGGGGACATCTTTGGGACATTGGGGACATTAATGGGGACATCATTGGGGACATCATTGGGACATTGGGGACATTAATGGGGACAGTGGGGACATCATTGGGACATTGGGGACATTAATGGGGACATCATTGGGGACATCATTGGGGACATTGGGGACATCATTGGGACATTGGGGATATTGGGGACATTTGGGATATTGGGGACATTTGGGATATTGGGACTTTGGGGATGTTGGGGACATTGGGGACATCACTGGGGATTTGGGGACATTAGTGGGGACATTGGGGACATCATTGGGGACAGCAATGGGGATATTGGGGACATTTGGGGACATCATTTGGGACATTGGGGACATTAGTGGGGACATTGGGACATTGGGGATTTGGGGACGTTAATGGGGACGTCAATGGGGACATTGGGGACATTGATGGGGACATCATTGGGGACATTAATGGGGATGTTGGGGACATTAATGGGGACATTGGGGACATTAATGGGGACATTGGGGATTTGGGGACATCATTGGGGACGTTAATGGGGACATTATTGGGGATGTTGGGGACATTAGTGGGGATATTAATGGGGACATTTGGGGACATTGGGGACATTGGGGACATTAATGGGGACATTAATGGGGACATTGGGGATTTGGGGACATCATTGGGGACGTTAATGGGGACATTATTGGGGATGTTGGGGACATTAGTGGGGATATTAATGGGGACATTTGGGGACATTGAGACACTGGGGACATTAGGGGGGACATTGTGGGGACATTAGTGGGGACGTTAATAGGACATTGGGGACATCAATGGGGACATTGGGGACATTGGGGACAACAGGTGACACTCAGGTGACACTGAGACTCACACACAGGTGACACAAACCACACTCAGGTGGCCCTCAGGTGCCCCCAGGTGACTCACAGGTGACACTGACAATCACAGGTGACACTCAGGTGACACCCAGGTGACACTCAGGTGACTCACAGGTGACACAAATCACACACAGGTGACACTTAGGTGACACTGACAATCACATGTGACACTCAGGTGACACAAATCACACTCAGGTGGCACCCAGGTGACACTGACAATCACAGGTGACACTCAGGTGTCCCCAGGTGACTCACA
Organism: Lichenostomus cassidix; assembly: GCF_008360975.1. Lineage (NCBI taxonomy): Eukaryota > Metazoa > Chordata > Aves > Passeriformes > Meliphagidae > Lichenostomus > Lichenostomus cassidix. The sequence goes on along the minus strand of NW_028147270.1, from coordinate 869,288 downwards.
GGTGTGACAGCAGCGCTGAATCCCTCCTGTGACATCTCCAGCTGGAAGGAGCTGCTGTGGGCGGAGCTTGTGCCTGGGGGGGACAGGGACAGGTGACACACCTGGGGACACACCTGGGGACACCTGGGGACATTGAGGGACACCTAGAGGGACATCTGGGGACAGCTGGGGACATTGAGGGACATCCGGGAAATACCCAGGAACCCTCAGGGACACCTGGGGACACACCTGGGGACACACCTGGGGACACCTGGGGACACCTGGGGACACACCTGGGGACACCTGGGGACATCCAGGAACCTCCCAGGGGCCACCAGTGGACATCAGGGGACATCAGGGTCACTCCCAGACCACCCAGGGGACACTGAAGTCATCCTCAGACCACCCAGAGGTCACCCAAGGGTCACCAAGGTCCCCCAGAGGTCACCAAGGTCAGCAATGGTCACCCGATGGTCACCCAGGTCCCCCCGGTCACCCAGAGGCCACCAAGGTCACCCAGTGGACACCAAGGTCACCCAGTGGACACCAAGGTCACCAATGGTCACCCAGAGGTCACCAAGGTCGCCCAGTGGACATTGAAGGTCACCAAGGTCCCCCAATGGTCACCCAGGTCACCCAATGGTCACCCAGGTCACCAAGGGTCACCAAGGTCACTCAGGTCCCCCAGAGGTCACCAAGGTCACTCAGTGGACACCAAGGTCACCCAGTGGTCACTCAGGTCCCCCTGGTCACCCAGTGGACACCTAGGTCACCAAGGTCACCCTCAGACCACCCAGTGGTCACCCAGGTCCCCTGGTCACCCAGCAGTCACTCAGGTCCCCCAGCGGTCACCCAGGTCACCAAGGGTCACCAAGGTCACCCAGAGGTCACCCAGGTCACTCAGGTCACCAAGGTCACTCAGGTCCCGCAGTGGTCACCCAATGGTCACCCAGGTCCCCTGGTCACCCAGAGGACACCAAGGTCACCCAGGTCCCCTAGAGGTCATCCAGGTCACCAAGGTCACTCAGGTCCCCCACTGGTCACCAATGGTCACTCAGGTCCCCTGGTCAGCCAGAGGTCACCCAGAGGTCACTCAGGTCCCCCAGTGGTCACCAAGGTCACCCAGTGGTCACTCAGTGGTCACCCTCGATGGCGAAGATCTTCTCGTGCAGCTGGCCCTGGATGCCCTGCAGGGCGTCGAAGTTGTCCACGCGGAACACGTGGTCAGCGGCCGGAGCCGACGCGATGGACCTCAGCTCGGCCTGCGCCGGCCCGGCGGAGAAAGCTCCGCCCACCTGCGGGACACACCGACGGGGGGATGGATGGACAGGTGGACAGGTGGACAGGTGGACAGGTGGACAAGATGGATGGACAGGTGGACAGGTGGGGTTGATGGATGGACAGATGGACAGGTGGACAAGATGGATGGACAGATGGACAGGTGGACAGGTGGGATGGAGAGATGGACAGGTGGGGTGGATGGACAGGTGGACATATGGACAGGTGGACAAGATGGATGGACAGAAGGACAAGATGGACAGATGGACAGAGGGAATGGATGGATGGACAAGATGGACAGGTGGATGTATGGACAGGTGGATGGACATGGGAATGGACAGATGGACAGGTAGGAATGGACAGATGGACAGGTGGGGTGGAGAGATGGACAGAGGGAATGGATGGATGGACAGGTGGACAAGATGGATGGATGGACAGGTGGGATGGAAAGGTGGACAGGCAGGATGGATGGACAGATGGACAGGTGGACAAGATGGATGGATGGACAGGTGGGATGGATAGGTGGACAGGTGGGGTGGATGGAGAGATGGACAGGTAGACAGATGGACAGGTGGGAATGGACGGATGGACAGGTGGGGTGGAGAGATGGACAGAGGGAACGGATGGATGGACGGGTGGGCAAGATGGACAGATGGACAGGTGGGAATGGATGGATGGACAGGTGGATAGGTGGACAGGTGGGGTGGATGGACAGGTGGACAGATGGACAGGTGGACAGGTGGACAGAGGGAATGGACAGATGGACAGGTGGGATGGATGGATGGACAGGTGGATAGGTGGACAGGTGGGGTGGATGCAGAGATGGACAGGTGGACAGATGGACAGGTGGACAAGATGGACAGGTGGACAGAGGGAATGGACAGATGGACAGGTGGGATGGATGGACAGACAGGTGGCATGGAGAGATGGACAGATAGACAGGAGTTGGGATGGATGGACAGATGGACATCAGATGGCCAGAGCTGGATGGACAGAGCTGGATGGACACTTGGCTGGACAGAACCATGAGATGGACAGAGCCGTTGGATGGACAGAGCTGGATGGACAGAGCTGGATGGATGGACAACACTGGATGGGTGGACAGATGGACATCGGATGGACAGAGCTGGATGGATGGACAGATGGACATTGGATGGACAGAGCTGGATGGACACTTGGGTGGACAGAACCATGAGATGGACAGAGCCGTTGGATGGACAGAGCTGGATGGATGGACAGATGGACATTGGATGGACAGAGCTGGATGGATGGACAGATGGACATTGGATGGACAGAGCTGGATGGATGGACAGATGGACATTGGATGGACAGAACTGGACGGACAGAGCTGGAAGGACACTGGACACCACCATGGACACCACCATGGCCACGGCCTGACCGCTGACCACGGCCGGTCACTCACCCCGATGGCGTAGCGAGTGACCGCCATGGCCTCGGCCTCGGGGATGACGTCCGAGTACTCGAGGTCATCGCCGAACTTCTCGCCGTCGGTCACCACGATGAGGACGCGGTCAGCGGCCGGCCTGGCGCCGTGGCTGGGCTGGAACATGTCCCGCCTGCGGCCACAAGATGGCCGCTGGTCAGTGGTGGTCAGTGGGAGTGACCACTCTGAGAAGGCCAATGGGCATTGGGCACAGGGAGTGGTCAGTGGTGGCCAAAGGGGTCAGGGTGGCTGGAGGGGTCAGCATTGACCAGCAGTGACCAGCAGTGTCCGGAGCACTCAGCAGTGGTCAGCAGCAACCAGCAATGGTCAGCAGTGTCCGGAGCACTCAGCAATGACCAGCAGTGGTCAGCAATGGTCAGCAGTGTCCGGGGCACTCAGCAATGGTCAGCAGTGCTCAGCAGTGACTAGCAGTGGTCAGCAGTGACCAGCAGTGACCAGTAGTGTTCAGCAGTGACCAGCAGCGGTCAGCAGTGACCAGCAGTGACCAGCAATGACTAGCAGCGGTCAGCAGCAGTCAGCAGTGGTCAGCAGCAGTCAGCAGTGGTCAGCAGCAGTCAGCATCAGCAATGGTCAGCAGTGTCCGGAGCACTCAGCAATGCCCAGCAGTGCCCAGCAGTGCCCAGCAGTGCCCAGCAGTGCCCAGCAGTGGTCAGCAATGACCAGCAGTGCCCAGCAGTGCTCAGCAATGACCAGCAGTGACCAGCAGTGACCAGCAGTGTCCAGAGCACTCAGCAGTGGTCAGCAGTGCCCAGCAATGTCCGGAGCACTCAGCAGTGCCCAGCAATGGTCAGCAGTGCTCAGCAGTGCCCAGCAGCGCCCAGCAGTGTCCGGCAGTGTCCGGCCGGCCGGCGGTCACTCACAGGACGGTGCGGATGGCCGTGGCCGTGCGCGTGGTGCTGCCCAGCTGCCGGACGTTCCGCACCAGCTGCTCGACGTCCGGAGAGTTCCGGAAAGTTCTGAAGTCGAAGTGAACTTGGACGGTGTGGGAGAACTGCGTGAGGGAGAACTGCGGGGAGCGGTCAGTGGTGTGAGTGACCACTGATGGTGTGACCAATGGTCATTGGGGTCAGCGGTGTGAGAGTGACCACTGCTGGTGTGACCAATGGTCATTGGGGTCAGCGGTGTGGGAGTGACCACTGCTGGTGAGACCAATGGTCATTGGGGTCAGCGGTGTGAGAGTGACCACTGCTGCGGTCATCATAGTGACCAGCGGTCATTGGTCAGCGGTGTGGGAGTGACCACTGCTGGTGTGACCAATGGTCATTGGGGTCAGCGGTGTGGGAGTGACCACTGCTGTGGTCATCATAGTGACCAATGGTCATTGGGGTCAGTGGTGTGGGAGTGACCACTGCTGGGGTCATCGTGGTGACCAATGGTCATTGGGGTCAGTGGTGTGGGAGTGACCACTGCTGGGGTCATCATGGTGACCGATGGTCATTGAGGGGTCAGCGGTGTGGGAGTGACCACTGCTGCGGTCATCATAGTGACCAGTGGTCATTGGGGTCAGTGGTGTGGGAGTGACCACTGATGGGGTCATCATAGTGACCAGTGGTCATTGGTCAGTGGTGTGGGAGTGACCACTGCTGCGGTCATCATGGTGACCGATGGTCATTGGGGGCTCAGTGGTCAGTGGTCAATGGAATAAACAACCCCAAGATGACCAATGACCACCAGGTGGTCCATGTTGATGGAGTTGACCCTCCCAAGATGGCCGGTGGTCATTGGGTGGTCAGTGTGGTGTGGGAGTGACCAGTGCTGTGGTCATCCTGGGGTCATTGTGGTGACCACTGGTCATTGGGGGGTCAGTGGTGGTCAGTGGTCAATGGAACCAACAACCCCAAGATGACCAGTGGTCATCAGATGGTCAACACCGATGGAATCAACTCCCCCAAGGTGACCAATGACCACCAGGTGGTCATCAGCAACACCATCAGCCCCCAAGATGACCACCAGCCCCAAGATGACCACCAGCCCCAAGATGACCAATGACCATCAGGTGGTCAACACTCAACACCAATGGACTTGACCCACCCGAGATGACCACTAATGGCCCCAAATGACCACCAATGATCCTGAGATGACCACCAATGGCCCCGAGATGACCACCAATGGCCCCAGATGACCACCAATGGCCCCGAGATGACCACAAATGACCACCAATGGCCCCGAGATGACCAATGGCCCCCTGCTGACCACGAGTGGACAGTACCTGTGCGTCGGCGCCGCGGAATCGCCGGATGACCTCCGAGATGAAAACCTTCATGGTCTGGAAGTCGTGGTCAGCGATGGAGCCGGAGCCGTCCATCAGGAACGCGATGTCCAGCGAGCGCTTCGGACACTCTGCACGGACAGATGGACATTGTGGGGATGGACAGATGGACAGATGGACAGATGGACGGACAGCCGGAGCCGTCCATCAGGAACGCGATGTCCAGCGAGCGCTTCGGACACTCTGCACGGACAGATGGACATTGTGGGGATGGACAGATGGACAGATGGACAGATGGACGGACAGCCGGAGCCGTCCATCAGGAACGCGATGTCCAGCGAGCGCTTCGGACACTCTGCATGGATGGACAGATGGACATTGTGGGGATGGACAGATGGACAGATGGACAGATGGACGGACAGCCGGAGCCGTCCATCAGGAACGCGATGTCCAGCGAGTGCTTCGGACACTCTGGACAGATGGACAGGTGGATGGACAGATGGACATTGTGGGGATGGATGGACAGATGGACAGATGGACAGATGGACAGACGGACAGACAGCCGGAGCCGTCCATCAGGAACGCGATGTCCAGCGAGCGCTTCGGACACTCGGGGTGGACAGATGGACAGATGGACAAATGGACATTGTGAGGATGGAGGAGAAGATGGACAGGTGGGATGGATGGACAGATGGACAGGTGGACAGGTGGACATGTGAGATGGACAGGTGGGATGGATGGACACCATGGGGTCAGGGGTCAGGGATGGACAGATGGACAGATGGACAGGTGGGATGGACAAACAGCCGGAGCCGTCCATGAGGAACGCGATGTCCAGCGAGCGCTTCGGACACTCTGCACAGATGGACAGATGGACAGATGGACATGTGAGATGGACAGGTGGGATGGATGGACACCATGGGGTCAGGGATGGACAGATGGACAGAAGGGATTGGACAGATGGACAGGTGGGATGGATGGACAGCCAGAGCCATTGATGAGAAACGCAATGTCCAGTGAGCACTTTGGACACTCTGGGTGGACAGATGGACACAGGGGATGGATGGATGGACAGATGGACAGGTGGGATGGACAGAAGGACAGGTGGACAGGGGGGATAGACAGGGAGAATGGACAGATGGACAGCCGGTGGACAGGTGGGATGGATGGACAGGTGGACAAGATGGATGGATGGACAGGTGGACAGGTGGGATGGACAGCAGGTGGACAGGTGGACAGGTAGAGGGACAGATGGAATGGATTGATGGATGGACAGATGGACAGCTGGACAGACGGACGGCGGGACAGCTGGATAGGCAGCTGGGTGGACAGCTAGCTGGACAGACAGCTGGACAGACGGACGGATGGACAGCTGGACAGACAGACAGCTGGACAGCTGGACAGACAGATGGACGGACAGACAGCTGGACACCTCCCCGGCCGCTCCGGCCGGCCGCAGCCCCACCTGGGAAGGTTTCCGGAAGGTTCCTCAGCGGCCGCAGCTCAGAGTCCAGCTGGACACAGAAACCCTTCAGGTGCACATTGAGGCCACACTGCTGGCGGGAGCGCGGGCCGCAGGCCTGGGGGCAAAGGGCAGCATGGGGTCAGCCTGGGGTCAGTGTGGGGTCAGCCTGGGGTCAGTGTGGGGTCAGTGTGGGGGCAAAGGTCAGCCTGGGGTCAGTGTGGGGTCAGCCTGGGGTCAGTGTGGGGTCAGCGTGGGGGCAAAGGTCAGCCTGGGGTCAGCCTGGGCTCAGCCTGGGGTCAGCATGGGGTCAGGGGGGTAAAGGTCAGCGTGGGGTCAGTGTGGGGTCAGCCTGGGGGTCAGAGGTCAGCCTGGGGTCAGCCTGGGGTCAAAGGTCAGCCTGGGGTCAAAGGTCAGCCTGGGGTCAGCGTGGGGTCAGCATGGGGTCAGTGGGGTAAAGGTCAGCGTGGGGTCAGCTGGGGGTCAGAGGTCAGCCTGGGGTCAGCCTGGGGTCAAAGGTCAGCCTGGGGTCAAAGGTCAGCCTGGGGTCAGCATGGGGTCATTGTGGGGTCAGTGTGGGGTCAAAAGTCAGCATGGGGTCATCATGGGGTCATCTTGGGGTCAAGAGGTCATCGTGGGGTCATCGGCCTCAGTTTGACCCCCAAAAAAGGCGATTTTGGGTTCAATTTCATCAAAAATCAGCAATTTTGGGTTTGGTTTGACCCCAAAAAATGGCAAATTTGGGGCGAAATCCCCCAAATGTCACCAAAAAATCCCAAATTCTCACCTCCCCCTCCCCAAAATCTCCCGATTTCACCCCAATTTGGGGTTTGTGACCCAAAATCACCCAAATTTCCCAAATTCCCCAATTTCCCCCCAAATTTCTCGAATTCCTCAAATTCCCCAAATTCTCCAAATTCTCCAAATTTCCCCAAAAATCCCAAATTTCCCAATTTCCTCAAATCCCCCAATTTCCCAAATTTCCCCCAAATTTCTCGAGTTCCCCAAATTTCCCCCAAATCCCCCAAATTTTCCCAAATTCCCAATTTTCCCTCAAATTCCAAATCCCCCAAATTCCCAAATTTCCAAATTGACCCCAAATCCGACTTCAAAATCCCAATTTCACCGCAAATTTCCCCAAATTTCTCCCAAATTTCCTGAATTCCTCGATCTTCCCAATTTCCCCCAAATCCCCCAAACCCCCCAAATTTCCCAAATTTCCCAAAATTTCCCAAAATCCCCCAAATTTCCCCCAAACCCTCACCAGCACTCCTCCCTCTCCAGCCGCCAGCGACAATCCCAGCGAGGCGTTCACTGCTCCGGGGGGTCCTGAGGGGTTTGGGGGAAATTCGGGGAATTTTGGGGCTTTTTGGGGATTTTGGCATTTTTGGGGATTTGGGGAATTTTTTTGGAGTTTTTTTGGGGCTTTTTTGGGGTTTTTTTACATTTTTTGGGCATTTTTTGAGGTTTTTTATTGTTATTTTTTGGGGTTTTTTTTAGATTTGGGGAAATTTTTTTGGTGGTTTCTGCGGGTTTTTTGGGGATTTTTGGGGTTTTTGGGGATTTTTCCATTTTTTGTGGATTTGGGGAATTTTTTTTGGTGTTTTTTGCAGGGATTTTGGGGCTTGGGGGTTTTTTTGCATTTTTTGAGGTTTTTTATTGTTGTTTTTTGGGGGTTTTTTTGTAGATTTGGGGAATTTTTTGGGTGGTTTTTGAGGTTTTTTTGGGGGTTTTTGGGGCTTTTTGGGGATTTTTTGCATTTTTTGGGCATTTTTTGAGGTTTTTTATTGTTATTTTTTGGGGGTTTTTGGTGGTTTTTGAGTTTTTTTGGGGATTTTTGGGATTTTTTGGGTTTTTTGGTTTTTTTGGGGATTTGGGGAATTTTTTTGGGTGTTTTTTGCAGGTTTTTTTGGGGCTTTTTGGGGGTTTTTCACATTTTTGGAGGTTTTTTATTGTTATTTTTTGGGGGTTTTTGGTGGTTTTTGAGGGTTTTTTTGGGGATTTTTGGGGCTTTTTTGGATTTTTTTTGTGGATTTGGGGAATTTTTTTGGGTGTTTTTTGCAGGTTTTTTTGGGGCTTTTTTGGGGTTTTTTTGCATTTTTTTTGCATTTTTTGAGGTTTTTTATTGTTATTTTTTTGGGTTTTTTTGTAGATTTGGGGAATTTTTTTGGTGGTTTTTTGAGGGTTTTTTTGGGGATTTTTGGGGTTTTTTGGGATTTTTGGGGTTTTTTGTGGATTTGGGGAGATTTTTTGGTATTTTTTGCAGGTTTTTTTGGGGCTTTTTGGGGTTTTTTCTGGGTTTTTCTGCAGTTTTGGCCAAATTTTTTGGTGTTTTTTGCAGGTTTTTTGGGATTTTTTGGGCAGTTTTTGGGGGTTTCTGTTGTTGTTTTTGGGGCGTTTTTGGGTCTCCAAATTTGGGTTCCCATTTTGGGATTTTTTTGGGGTTATTTTTGCATTTTTATGTGGTTTTTTTGGTGGTTTTTTTGGGGTTTTTAGGATTTTTTGGGTGTTTTTCAGGGGGAGGGGATTTGGGTTTTTTGGGGTTTTTTTTTGTTCCAAATTTGTGGATTTTCTTGAGGTTTTTTTGGCTTTTTTAGGGTTTTTTTGGTTTATTTTTCAAGATTTTTTTTTCAGGTTTCTTTCATTTTCTTTCCCTTTTTTTGGGTTTTTTTTGGGGTTTTTTTTGTTTATTTTTCAGGATTTTTTTTCTTTTTTTTGGGTTTCTTTCCCTTTTTTCCATTTTTTTGGGGTTTTTTTTGTTTATTTTTCATGGGTTTTTTTCTTTTTTTTGGGTTTCTTTCCCTTTTTTCCATTTTTTTTGGGGTTTTTTTTGGGGTTTTTCTCTCACCTGTCACTGGAACCTTCCGGCAATTTCCAGACCTGAAGCTGCAAAGGTAAATCCCACCTGAGGAGTTCTGACTTTGCTGCTCCAGAGGAGCTCCGACCAGCAGCCTGGGGGAAAAACCAAAAAATTTGGGGTTTTTGGGTTATTTTGGGGCTTTTTGGGGTTTTTTGGGATTTTTTGGGATTTTTTGGGATTTTTTTGAGATTATTTTTGGGGCGTTTTTTGGGTTTTTTTGATTTTTGGGGTTTTTTTTTGGGATTTTTGGAGTTATTTTGGGGGTTTTTGGGGTTTTTTGGGGTTTTGGATTTTTTGGGATTTTTTGGGGTTTTTTTGAGATTATTTTTGGGGCGTTTTTTGGGTTTTTTTTCATTTTTTTGGGGTTTTTTTGGGGATTTTTTGAGTTATTTTGGGGGTTTTTGGGGTTTTTTGGGGTTTTTTTGGGATTTTTTTGGGATTTGGGGTTTTTGGGATTTTTTTTGGTTCTTTGGGGTTTTTTTGATTTTTGGGGTTTTTGGGGGTTTTTTTGGAGTTATTTTGGGGGTATTTTTGGGGTTTTTTTGGGTTTTGGAGGTTTTTTGGGATTTTTTGGGATTTTTTTGAGATTATTTTTGGGGTTTTTTTGGGGTTTTTTTCATTTTTTTGGGGTTTTGGGATTTTTGAGTATTTTGGGGTTTTTGGGGTTTGGGATTTTTGTATTTTTGGGATTTTTGAGATTATTTTGGGGACTTTTGGGGTTTTTCTTATTTTGGGGGGGTTTTTTGGGGGATTTGGAGTTATTTGGGGGGTTTTGGGGGTTTTTTGGGGTTTTGGAGGTTTTTTGGGATTTTTGGGGTTTTTTTTTAGATTATTTTTGGGTTTTTTGGTTTTTTTTTCATTTTTTTGGGGTTTTTTTGGGATTTTGAGTTATTTTGGGGGTTTTGGGGTTTTTGGGGTTTTTGGGTTTTTTGGGTTTTTTTGATTTTTTGAGATTATTTTTGGTTTTTTGGGTTTTTTTTCATTTTTGGGGTTTTTTCGGGGGGTTTTGGGGTTTTTTTGGAGTTTTTGGGGGATTTTTGGGGTTTTGGGGTTTTTTGGGATTTTTGGGATTTTTTGGGTTTTTTTGGGGTTTTTTTGGGATTTTTTTGGGGTTTTTAGGGGTTTTTTTTGGGATTTTTTAGGGGTTTTTTTGGGGATTTGGGGTTTTGGGAGTTTTTTGAGGATTTTTTGGGATTTTTGGGATTTTTTTGAGATTATTTTTTGGGTTTTTTTGGGGTTTTTTCATTTTTAAGGTTTTTTTGGGGATTTTTGGATTATTTTGGGGGTTTTGGGTTTTGGAGGTTTTTCGGATTTTTTGGGGTTTTATTTTTTGGGCGTTTTTGGGGTTTTTTATTTTTGTTGGGTTTTGAGTTATTTTGGGGTTTTTGGAGTTATTTTGGGGTTTTGGGTTTTTTGGGGTCGGAGGTTTTTTATTTTTGGGGTTTTTTGGGGTTTTTTCATTTTTGGGGGTTTTTTTGGGGTTTTTGGAGTTATTTGGGGTTTGGGGTTTTTGGGGTTTTGGAGGTTTTTTGGGATTTTGGGGTTTTTTTGAGATGATTTTGGGGTTTTTTGGGTTTTTTTTCATTTTTTGGGGGGTTTTTTTTTGATTTTTGGAGTTATTTTTGGGTTTTTGGTGGTTTTTTTTGGTTTTGGGGTTTTGGGGATTTTTTGAAATTATTTTTGGGGTTTTTTGGGAGTTTTGGGGTTTTTTGGAGGTTATTTGGGATTTCTTTTTTTGGTTGTTTTTTAAGGATTTTTTTTTTTGTTTTTTGGAGCTAATTTGGGGTTTTTTGAGATTTTTGGGTTTGTTTTTGGGGTTTGTGGGGTTTTTTTGGGGGTTATTTTTGGAGTTTTTGGGATTATTTTTGGGGTTTTTTTCGGGTTTTTTTTGGTGGTTTTTTTGGGAGGTTTTTGGGGTTATTTTTTGAGGTTATTTTTGGGGTTTTACTTGGGTTTTTTGGGGGTTTTTGGAGTTTCTTGGCGTTATTTTTTGGGGTTATTTTTTGGGGTTTTTTGGTGTGTTTTTTGGGGTTATTTTGAGGTTATTTTTGGGATTATTGGGGATTTTTTGGGGTTATTTTTTTAGTTTTTGGGATTATTTTTGGGGTTATTTTGGGGGTTTTTCGGGGTTTTGGGGTTATTTTTTGGGTTTTTTGGGGTTATTTTTGGGGTTGTTTTTGGGGTTATTTTTGGGTTATTTTTTGGGCTTTTTTTGAGGTTATTTTCTGGGTTATTTTTAGGGTTTTTTTGGGGTTATTTTTGGGGTTATTTTTGGGGTTTTTTGGGGTTATTTTTGGGGTTTTTTCGGGGTTTTTTGAGAGGTTTTTGGGGTTATTTTTGGGGTTATTTTTGGGTTTTGGGTTATTTTTAGTTTTGGGGTTATTTTGGGGGTTGGGATTTTTTTGTTTTTAGGGTTATTTTTAGGGTTTTTAGGGTTATTTTTGGGGTTTTTAGGATGATTTTTAGGTTTATTTTTGGGGTTTTTAGGATTATTTTTGGGGTTTTTTGGGTTATTTTTGGGGTTTTATTTTAAGGTTGTTTTTGGGGTTATTTTTGGGTTTTGTTTTGGGGGATTTTTTGGGCTTATTTTTGGGTTTTTGGGGGTTTTTGTTTTGGGGTAATTTTTTGGAGTTTTTTGGGCTTATTTTTGGGGTTATTTTTGGAGGTTTTTTGGGTTATTTTTGGGGTTATTTTTGGGATTTTTTGGGGTTATTTTGGGGTTACTTTTGGGGTTATTTTTTGGGTTTTTTGTGGGTTTGTTGGGGTTATTTTTGGAGGTTTTTTGGGGTTATTTTTTGGGATTTTTTGGGGTTATTTCTAGGGTTTTTTGGGGTTATTTTTGGGGTTATTTTGGGTTATTTTTTGGGGTTATTTTTAGGGTTTTTTTGGAGTTCTTTGGGGTTATTTTTGGAGTTTTTTGGGCTAATTTTTGGGGTTATTTTTGGGTTATTTTTGGGGTTTCTTGGGGCTATTTTGGGGGTTTTTTGGGGCTATTTTTGGAGTTTTTCAGGGTTATTTTTGGGCTTATTTTTGGGGTTATTTTTGGGATTTTTTGGGTTATTTTTGGGGTTATTTTTGGAGGTTTTTTGGGTTATTTTCCAGGATTTTTTTTGGGTTATTTTTAGGATTTTCGGTGTCTCTCACCCTCCGTCGCCGCTGTCCCCAAAAGCCACCAGGGAAGTCCCAAAAGCTGCTTTGGGATCTCCTGGGAACACTTTGGGGCTCTGCAGGTCCAGCCAGGAGCCTCGGCAGGAGCTCAGCGCTGGGAAAATGGGGAGAGAAACCGGGAAAACGGGAAAATTGGGGAGAAAAACCGGGAAAACGGGGGAAAAATGGGGAAAACGGGAAAATTGGGGAGAAAAATGGGAAATTATGGGGGAGAAATGGGGAAAATTGGGAAAAATGGGGAAAAAATGGGGAAATAATGAGAAATAATGGGAAATAATGGGGGAAAAATGGGGAGAAAAATGGGAAAATTGGGGGGAAAAATGGGGAAAACGGGAAATTTGGGGAAAATTGGGGAAAAATGGGGGAAAAATGGGGAAATAATGGGAAATAATGGGGAAAAATTGGGAAAATTGGGGAAAATTGGGAAAATTGGGGAAAATGGGAAAATTGGGGGAAAAATAGGGGAAAAATGGGGAAATTGGGAAAATTGGGAAAAATGGGAAATAATGGGGGAAAAACGGGGAAAACAGGAAAATTGGGAAAAATGGGGAAATTGGGAAAATTGGGGAAAAAAACAGGGAAAAATGGGGGAAAATTGGGAAAATTGGGGGGAAATGGGGAAAATAGTGGGGAAATAATGGGGAGAAAAATGGGGGAAATGGGAAAAATGGGGAAAATTGGGAAATAATGGGGAGAAAAACCGGGAAAACAGGAAAATTGGGGAAAAATGGGAAAAAATGGGGAAAATATTGGGGAAATAATGGGAAATAATGGGGAAAGAATGGGGGAAAAAACGGGAAATTGGGAAAATTGGGGGAAAAAACAGGGAAAAATGGGGGAAAAATTGTGAAAATTGGGGAGAAATTGGGAAAATTGGGGAAAATGGGAAATAATGGGGAGAGAAATGGGGAAATAGTGGGGGAAAACCCGGGAAATTGGGAAAATTGGGGAAAAAAAACAGGAAAAATGGGGGAAATTGGGGAAAAATGGGAAATAATGGGGAAAAATTGAAATAATTGGGGAAAAATGGGAAATAATGGGGAGAGAAACCAGGAAATTGGGGAAATTGTGGAGAAAAATGGGGAAATTGGGGAGAGAAATGGGAAATAATGGGGAGAGAAATGGGGGAAATGGGAAAATAATGGGAAAAAATGGGGAAAATGGGGAGAGAAACAGGGAAATTGGGGAAAAAAGGGGAAAAATGGGGAAAATAATGAGGGAAATGAAGGGAAAATGGGGAAAAATTGGGGGAAAATGGGGAAATTGGGAAAACATCTAAAACACGAATTCTCCCCTCCCCGAAATTTCCTGATTTTCCCCAATTTGGGGGTTCGAGAGCCAAAATTTCCCCCCAGACAGCAATTTTTGGGGTGAAATCTCCCAAATTCCACCCCAAAAGCCACTGATTGGATTTTGAGATCCCAAATTTCCCCCAAAAAAGGTGAATTTTGGAGCTCAGCACCCCAAATTTCACCCCAAAACCACCAAGTTTGGGTTTCGAAATCCCAAATTGCACAATTTCGGCTCTCAAAACCCCAAATTTCACCCGAAAAGCAGAAATTTTGGGTCACCCTGAGGGCTGGCTGAGCCCAACCCCCCCGGGGAGCCCAAAAATCCCCAAATGACCCTAAAATGACCCCAAAATGACCCCAAATTACCCCAAACTCCCCCAGGTGACCCCAAATTTCCCCCAAATTACCCAAAATTACCCAAAATTTCTCCAAAATTTCCCAAAATGACCCCAAATTTTTCCCCGGATTCCCCTCAAATCCCAAATTTCCCCATCCCCCAATCCCCCAAATTTTTCCCAAATTTCCAAACTCCCCGAATTTTCCCAAAATCACTCCAAATTCCCCAAACTTCCCAAAATGATCCCAATTTCCCAAATCTCCAAATTCCCAAATTTCAACTCCCCAAATTTTGCCCGATTTCCCCAATTTTTCACAGATTTCCAAAAGGACCCCCAAATGACCCCAAATTTCAAATTTCGCCAAACTTCCCAAAATCACCCAAATTTCCATCAAATTTCCCCAAATTCCCCCAAATTTCCAATACTTCAAACTCCCCCAAATCCCCCCAAAATCCCCAAATTTTCCCCAAAATCCCCAAATCCCACCTGCCCCCAGCAGCAGCAGCCCCCCCAGCTCCATCTCTGTCCCTCCGGAGCCCCAAAAATAGCGGAAGTGGGTGGGGGAGGGGCGGGGGGGGGAGGGGCAGGAAGGGCGGTGGGGGAGGGGCGGGCGGGGCTGACCGCGGTGACGTCATCGGCGGAGCTGGGGGAGGAAGGGGAACTGCGGGGGGGGGAGGGGCGGGGGGGGGGATGGGCTGTCCGTCTGTCCGTCCGGATTGGCCAAATGTCCGTCTGTCCATCCCCTTGTCCAGCTGTCCATCTCTCCGTCCTTCCGGTCCATCCTCCTGTCCAGCTGTCCATCTGTCTGTCCACCCCAAATGTCCAAACGTCCATCTGTCCATCCATCCATCCGTCCGTCCCTCTGTCCATTTGTCCAGCTGTCCATCCGTCCGTCTGTCCATTCCTCAGTCTGTCTGTCTGTCCATTCCTTCTGTCCATCCATCCCAATGTCCATCTGTCTGTCCATCTGTCCATCCCAGCTGTCCATCTCTCCATCCTTCCTGTCCATCGTCCTGTCCATCTGTCCATCCATCCATCTATCCATCCCTCCTGTCCATCTGTCCATCTCTCCATCCTTCCTGTCCATCCTCCTGTCCAGCTGTCCATCTGTCTGTCCATCCCAATGTCCATCTGTCTGTCCAGCTGTCCATCCTGCTGTCCACTCATCCCTCCTGTTCATCTGTCCGTCTGTCCACCTTGTCCATCCGTCCCTCCATTCCTTCTGTCCACCTGTCTGTCCACCTGTCCATCCCAATTCCCCTTGTCCATCTGTCCATCTGTCCATCTCAACTGTCCATCTGTCCGTCCTGCTGTCCACCTGTCCATCCCACCTGCCCATCCCCCATTCCTCTGTTCATCTGTCTGTCTGTCCATCCTCCCCTCCCCCACCCCACCCCACGCCCACTGACCAAACCCTGTGACCAAACAGTGTGACCAGGAGTGACACTGAGTGGACAACTGACCAACTGACCAACTGACCAACTGACCACACCCACTGACCACACAGTGTGACCATGAGTGACACTGTGACCGGAAACTGACCAACTGACCACACCCACTGACCAACTGACCACACCCACTGACCAGTGTGACCATGAGTGACACTGAGTGGACAACTGGCCACACCCACTGACCAGAGAGTGACCAGAGAGTGACCAGGGAGTGACCACACCCAATGACAGGAAATTGCCCAGACACTGACCAGACACTGACCAACTGACCACACCCAATGAGCAAACATTGTGACCATGAGTAGACATGAGTGGACAACTGACCAGAGAGTGACCAGATACTGACCAGAGAGTGACCAGAGAGTGACCAGACACTGACCAGAGAGTGACCAGATAATGACCAGACACTGACCACACACACTGACCAGACACTGACCAGAGAGTGACCAGAGACTGAGTGGACAACTGACCAGACACTGACCAGAGAGTGACCAGACAGTGACCAGAGAGTGACCAGATAATGACCAGAGACTGACCAGATAATGACCAGACACTGACCAGACACTGACCACACACACTGACCAGACACTGACCAGAGACTGACCACACCCACTGACCACACCCCTGACCGGACCCTGAGTGGACACTGAGTGGACACCGTGACCCTGACCGGCCACAGTCCCCAAACCCCCGAAAAGGGGGCGTGGCTATTCAAATCACCTCATTACCCACCCTCAGCCCCGCCCCTCCCCCCCTCCGGTGTCTTTATTTCCCTAAATCGCCTAATTATGCAAATGAGCTCATTAACATCCCATTTCCCGCTTTATTTGCATAAAGGGGCGTGGCTATGCAAACCAAGCGCGATGACATCACCTTTATGCTAATCTCGCTGTCAATCCCCGCGGCTGGGGGCGTGGTTATGCAAATACACAACCAACAGCCAATCAGAAGGGCGGGTTTCCGGGCGGTGGGCGTGGTTATGCAAATCGCGTTGTCTCCCGCCGTGCCCCGCGCGGCAGAGCCGGGCTGACCATCATGGCGGCGCTCAGCGGGCGGCTCTCCGCTCCGGGGAGATCCTGTTGGTTCCTGAGCCACTTCGGCGCCCCAAACCTCCCGAATTCCCCCCATTCCTGCCTCCCCCGCCCCGCGAAACCCCCGAACTCCCCGCCGAGCCTCCCCGCGCCGCTCCCGCCGCTCTCCCGCTGCCTCTCCACCCTCCGCGGCCTACCCCGGGCCGCCGATCCCCGGCCTCGCGTAGTTCTGCCGCCCGGGCAGGGCGAGGCGCGGCGGGGCATGGCCGGCCACAACCGCTGGTCCAAGGTGCGCAACGTGAAGGGGCCGCGGGACGCCGAGCGCAGCAGGACCTTCCAGCGGCTGGCGCAGATGCTGCGGGCGGCGGCCAGAGGTGTCGCGATATGAATGGGAATGTCGCGATATGGGTTTGGGAATATCGCGATATGGGTTTGGGGATATCGCGATATAGAGCGGTGGGGGGAGCGGGGATATCGCGATATGGGACAGGAGGATTCCCAGTTCTCTGGTTTCCCCGTTTTCCCGAGTCCTTATTTCCCTGTTTCCCTCATTTTCCCGATTTTCCCAAACTTCTCGTTTTTTTCCCCAAAATTCCCATTTTTTCCCCAAATCCCCATTTTTCCCAAATTCCCGTTTTTTCTCCAAACTCCCCATTTTTCCCAAAATCCCTGTTTTTCCCCCGATTCGCATTTTCCCCAAATTCCCATTTTTTTTCCCCAAATTCCCGGTTTTTCTCCCAAACTCCCCAAATTCCCGTTTTCCCCATTTTTTCCCCAAACTCCCATTTCCCCCAAAATTCCCATTTTTCCCCAAGTTCCCGTTTTTCTCCCAAACTCCCCAAATTCCCATTTTCCCCAAAATCCTGGTTTTTCCCCCCAAATCCCCGTTTTTCCCAAAATCCCATTTTTCCCCCCAAACTCCCATTTTCCCCAAAATTCCCATTTTCCCCCAAACTCCCCATTTTTCCCATTTTTTCCCAAATTTCCCATTTTTCCCCCATTTTCCCCAAACTCCCCATTTTTCCCAAATTTCCCATTTTTCCCAAAATCCCCATTTTTTCCCCCAATCCAGCCGGCGGCGCTGACCTGTCCCTTTTTCCCTAAATCCCCATTTTTCCCATTATTCCCAAATTCCCCATTTTCCCCCCAAAATTCCCATTTTCCCCTCAAATCCCCATTTTCCCCAAAATTCCCATTTTTCCCCCCAAATCCCAGCTGGCTGCACTGACCCGTGCTGTTTTCCCCAAACTCCCAAATTTCCCATTTTTCCCAAAATCCCCGTTTTTCCCCCCAAACTCCAGCCGGCGGCACTGACCCGACCCTTAACCCCAAACTCCCAAAATCCCCATTTTCCCCAAACTCTCATTTTTTTCCCATTTTTACCAAAATCCCCATTTTTCCCCCAAACCCAGCCGGCGGCGCTGACCTGTCCCTTTTTCCCCAAATTCCCAAATTCCCATTTTTCCCAAAATCCCCGTTTTTCTCATTTTTCCCAAAATCCCCATTTTCCCCCAAAATTCCCATTTTCTCCAAAATCCCCATTTTTCCCCCATTTTTCCCAAATTTCCTATTTTTCCCCCAAACTCCAGCCGGCGGCACTGACCTGACCCTTAACCCCAAACTCCCAAAATCCCCATTTTTTCCTCATTTTTCCCAAACTCCCCATTTTCCCCAAACTCTCATTTTTTCCCATTTTTCCCAAAATCCTGGTTTTCCCCCCAAACCCAGCCGGCGGCGCTGACCCGACCCTTAACCCCAAACTCCCCATTTTCCCCAAATTCTCATTTTTTCCCATTTTTCCCAAAATTCCCGTTTTTCCTCCCAACTCCCCATTTCCCCCCAAATTCCCAAATTTCCCATTTTTTCCCAAAATCCCCATTTTTCCCCCCAAATCCCCAAATTTCCCATTTTTCCCAAATTTCCCGTTTTTCCCCCCAATCCAGCCGGCAGCGCTGACCCTTCCCTTAACCCCAAACTCCCAAATTCCCATTTTTTTCCCATTTTTCCCAAATTTCCCATTTTTCCCAAAATCCCCAAATTTCCCATTTTTCCCAAATTTCCCATTTTTCCCAAAATCCCCAAATTTCCCATTTTTCCCAAATTTCCCATTTTTCCCAAAATCCCCAAATTTCCCATTTTTCCCAAATTTCCCATTTTTCCCCCAAATCCAGCCGGCGGCGCTGACCCGACCCTTAACCCCAAACTCCCAAATTTCCCATTTTTCCCAAAATTCCCATTTTTCCTCCCAAATCCCCATTTTTCCCCAAAACTCCCCAAACTCCCCAAATCCCAAAATCCCTGTTTTTCTCCCCAAACTCCCCATTTTCCCCAAACTCCCATTTTTCCCAAAATCCCCATTTTTCCCCCCAAATCCCAGCCAGCGGCGCTGACCCGTGCTGTTTTCCCCAAACTCCCAAATTTCTCATTTTTTCCCCAAATCCCCGTTTTTCTCCCCAAACTCCAGCCGGCTGCACTGACCCATCCCTTAACCCCAAACTCCCCATTTTCCCCATTTTTTCCCCATTTTTCCCAAACTCCCAAATTTCCCATTTTTTCCAAAATTCCCATTTTTCCTCCCAGCTCCCCATTTCCCCCCAAACTCTCATTTTTTCCCATTTTTCCCAAAATCCCCATTTTTCCCATTTTCCCCAAATCCCCATTTTTCCCAAATTCCCCATTTTTCTCCCCAATTCCAGCCGGCGGCGCTGACCCGTCCCTTAACCCCAAACTCCCATTTATCCCAAATTTCCCATTTTTCCCAAAATTCCCATTTTTCCCAAAATCCCCATTTTTCCCCCCAATCCCAGCCGGCGGCGCTGACCCTTCCCTTAACCCCAAATCCCCAAATTTCCCATTTTTTCCCAAAATCCCCATTTTCCCCAAACTCCCCATTTTTCCCAAATTTCCCATTTTTCCCAAACTCCCAAATTTCCCATTTTTCCCAAATTTCCCGTTTTTCCCCCAATTCCAGCCGGCAGCACTGACCCGTCCCTTAACCCAAACTCCCAAATTTCCCATTTTTCCCAAAATCCTGGTTTTTCCCCCCAATTCCAGCCGGTGGCACTGACCTGTCCCTTTTTCCCCAAACTCCCAAATTTCCCATTTTTCCCAAATTTCCCATTTTTCCCCCAATCCCAGCCGGCGGCACTGACCCTTCCCTTAACCCCAAACTCCCCATTTTCCCCAAATTTCCCATTTTTCCCAAAATCCCCGTTTTTCCCCCCAAATTCCCATTTTCCCCAAATTTCCCATTTTTCCCAAAATCCCGGTTTTTCCCCCCAAAATCCCCATTTCTCCCGTTTTTACCCCAAACTCCCAAATTTCCCATTTTTCCCAAAATCCCCATTTTTCCCAAATTCCCCATTTTTCCCCCCAAATCCAGCCGGCGGCGCTGACCCGTCCCTTAACCCCTCGCTGGCCGCGGCGCTGCAGCTCTGCAGGTCCCACAACATGCCCAAGGCGTCCATCGAGGCTGCGATCCGACCTGCCCAGGTGGGAAATTTGGGGGAAAATTTGGGATTTTGGGGATTTTGGGAAATTTTGGGGGAATTTTGGGATCTTCAGGACCTCAAAATACCCGAAAATCCTGGGAAAAAATGGGATTTTTTTGCGATTTTGGGTGGATTTTGGGGGTTTTAAATGGGATTTTAATGAGCATTTTGGGATTTTTTGGGGGGATTTGGGGATTTTGGGAATTTTTGGGATCTCCAGGACCTCAAAATCCCCGAAAATCCCCCAAATTTTGGGAAAAAAAATGGGATTTTTAAGGCAATTTTGGGGGATTTTAATGGGATTTTGGAGCTTCAAGGGGGAATTTTGGGGAATTTTAAGGGAATTTATGAGAATTTTGGGGGAATTTGGGGAAATTTTGGGGATTTTGGGACCTTCAGGACCTCAAAATACCCAAAAATCCTGGGAAAAAAAGGGATTTTTTGGTGATTTTGGGTGAATTTTGGGGGTTTTAAATGGGATTTTAATGAGCATTTTGGGATTTTTTAGGGGGATTTGGGGATTTTGGGAATTTTTGGGGAATTTTGGGATCTACAGGACCTAAAAATCCCCTGAATTTTGGAAAAAAAGGGATTTTTAAGGCAAATTTGGGGGTTTTTAATGGGATTTTGGAGCTTCAAGGGGGAATTTTGGGGATATTTTGGGAATTTTGGAAAATTTTGGGGATTTTGGGATCTTCAGGACCTCAAAATCCCTGAAAATCCTGGGAAAAAATGGGATTTTTTGGCGATTTTGGGTGGATTTTGGGGGTTTTAATGGGATATTTTTGAGAATTTTGGGATTTTTTGGGGGGATTTGGGGATTTTGGGAATTTTTGGGGAATTTTTGGGATCTCCAGGACCTCAAAATCCCCGAAAATCCCCCAAATTTTGGGGAAAAAATGGGATTTTTAAGGCAATTTTGGGGGTTTTTAATGGGATTTTGGAGCTTCAAGGGGGAATTTTGGGGATTTTTTGGGGAATTTTGGAAAATTTTGGGGATTTTGGGATCTTCAGGACCTCAAAATACCACAAAATCCTGGGAAAAAATGGGATTTTTTGGCGATTTTGGGTGGATTTTGGGGGTTTTAAATGGGATTTTAATGAGCATTTTGGGATTTTTAGGGGGATTTGGGGATTTTGGGAATTTTTGGGGAATTTTGGGATCTGCAGGACCTCAAAATACCCAAAAATCCCCCAAATTTTGGGAAAAAAAATGGGATTTTTAAGGCAATTTTGGGGGTTTTTAATGGGATTTTGGAGCTTCAAGGGGGAATTTTGGGGAATTTTAAGGGAATTTATGAGAATTTTGGGGGAATTTGGGGAAATTTTGGGGATTTTGGGATCTTCAAGACCTCAAAATACCCAAAAATCCTGGGAAAAAATGGGATTTTTTGGCGATTTTGGGTGAATTTTGGGGGTTTTTACTGG
The DNA here is from genome assembly GCF_008360975.1 of Lichenostomus cassidix. Taxonomy (NCBI): domain Eukaryota; kingdom Metazoa; phylum Chordata; class Aves; order Passeriformes; family Meliphagidae; genus Lichenostomus; species Lichenostomus cassidix. Next base: position 847,836 of record NW_028147270.1, on the reverse strand, counting down.
GATTTTGGAGCTTCAAGGGGGAATTTTGGGTAATTCTGGGGGAATTTTGGGGAATTTTGGAGAATTTTGGGATCTCCAGGACCTCAAAATCGCCAAAAATTCTGGAAAAAAAATGAGATTTTTATGCCAATTTTGGGTGTATTTTTGTTGGTTTTTGGTCATTTTAAATGGGATTTTCATGGGATTTTCATAGGATTTTGGGGTGAAATTCTCAGAAATTCCAAATTTTCCCAAATTCTCCGTTTTTTTCCCCCCCCAGGACCCAAAATCCCAGAAATAAAGCGATTTTTTGGGCTATTTTATGGTGATTTTTGGTGTTTTTTGGTCATTTTAAGTGCCATTTTGGTGGGATTTTCGGAGGATTTTTGGGGTGAATTTCAGCAATTTTGGGATTTTCCCAAATTCCCAATTTTTCTCCCCCCAGGACCCAAAATCCCAGAAAAAAAGTGATTTTTATGCCAATTTTGGGTGTATTTTTGGTGTTTTTTGGTCATTTTAAGTGCGATTTTCGTGGGATTTTCGCAGGATTTTTGGGGTGAATTTTGGCAATTTTGGGATTTTCCCAAATTCCCTGTTTTTTTCCCCCCCAGGACCCAAAATCCCAAAAAAAAGCAATTTTTTGGCTATTTTATGCCAATTTTTGGCATTTTTTGGTCATTTTTAATGCAATTTTTGTGGGATTTTCGCAGGATTTTTAGGTGAAATTCTCGGAAATTCCAAATTTTCCCAAATTCCCCGTTTTTTTCCCTCCCAGGACCCAAAATCGCAGCTGCTGCTGGAGGTCAGAGGTCCTGGAGGTTCAGCTTTGCTCCTCGAGCTGCAAACGGAAAATCCTCGGCGGAGTCAGCAGGAGCTGCGCGGGATCCTCAGCAAATTCGGGTGAGAAAACACGGAATTTGGGAAAAAACACGAAATTTGGGAAAAAACACAAAATTTGGGCAAAAAACCCCAAAATTCGGGTGAGAAAAACCCAAAATTTGAGTGAGAAAACACCAAAATTTGGGAAAAAACCACCAAATTTGGGGGAGAAAAACCCAAAATTCGTGGAATCCTCAGTAAATTTGGGTGAGAAAACACAGAATTTGGGCAAAAAACACCAAATTCGGGTTTGGGACCTCGAAATTTGGGTTCGGGACACCAAAAAATGGGTTAAATACCCTAAAAAATTGGGAAAATACCCCAAAATTCGGGAAAAAAACCCAAAATTCGTGTGAGAAAATGCCAAATTTGGGAAAAAAACCACCAAATTCGGGGGAAAAAACCCAAAATTTGGGAAAAAATCACCAAATTTGGGGAAAAACCCCCAAAATTCGGGTGAGAAAACAGCAAAATTTGGGAAAAAACCATGAAATTTGGGTGAGAAAAACCCAAAATTCGCGGGATCCTCAGCAAATTCGGGTGAGAAAACACGGAATTTGGGGAAAAAACCCAAAATTTGGGAAAACCCTCCAAATTCGGGTGAGAAAAACCAAAAATTTGGGAAAGAAACCACCAAATTTGGGAAAAAACACGAAATCCGGGGGAAAAAACCCCAAAATTCAGGTGAGAAAAACCTGAAATTTGGGAAAAAACCCCAAAATTCGGGGAAAAAACCCAAAATTTGGGGAAGAACCCCCAAAATTCGGGTGAGAAAAACCCAAAATTTGCAGGATCCTCAGCAAATTTGGGTGAGAAAACACAGAATTTGGGAAAAAGACAAAATTTGGGTTTGGGAGCCAAAAAAATGGGATAAAACCCCCAAAATTCGGGTGAGAAAACACCAAATTTGGGAAAAAAATTTTGGGTTTGGAAGCCCAAAAAATGGGTTTGGGACACCAAAATTTGGGTTAAAAACCCCAAAATTTGGGTTAGAGAGACAAAAATTTGGGTTTGGGGCACAAAAAATGGGTTGGGGTCACTCAGTGGTCACTCACTGGTCACTCAGTGGTCACTCAGTGGTCACTCTGCTCCCCCAGGGGCTCAGTGGTCACTCAGTGGTCACTCAGTGGTCACTCAGTGGTCACTCATGGTCACTCAGTGGTCACTCAGTGGTCACTCAATGGTCACTCAGTGGTCACTCATGGTCACTCTCCTCCCCCAGGGGCTCTCTGGCCGAAGGTGTCCGGCAGAGCTTTGAGCGCGTCGGGGTGGTCAGAGTGGCCGCAGCCGCGGCGGTCAGTGGTCACTCTGATGGTCACTCTGATGGTCACTCTGGTCCCTCTGATCACTCTGATGGTCACTCTGGTCACTCTGATGGTCACTCTGGTCACTCGGCCATGGAGGCTGCACTGGAGGTGGCTCTGCTGGCCGGAGCTCAGGACGTGGTGGCCGAAGGGGAGGACGAGCTCAAGGTGAGTGACCACTGACCACTGACCATTGAGTACTGACCACTGACTGCTGACCATCACTGACCACTGACAACTGACCACTGACTATTGACCACTGACCATCACTGACCATTGACTACTGACCACAGACCATTGGCTACTGGCCATTGACCATCACTGATCACTGACCATCACTGACCAATGGCTACTGACCATCACTGACCAATGGCTACTGACCATCACTGATCATTGACCATCACTGACCACTGACCACCCCTGACCATCACTGACCACCCCCTGACCACCCAACTGACCACTGCCCATCCCCAGCTGACCCTTTGGCCACCACTGACCACCCACTGACCACTACCCATCACTGACCACCCCGAATGACCACTGACCACCCTAACTGACCCCTTGACCACCCCAGTGACCACTGACCATCCCAACCACCCCCCAGTGGTCGCTGACCACCCTGAATGACCCCTGACCTCCCCTTGACCACCCAACTGACCACTTGACTACCCAACTGACCCTTTGCCCAACCAGCTGACCCCTTGACCACCCAACTGACCACTGCCCATCCCTGACCACCCTGAATGACCCCTGACCATCCAACTGACCCCTTGACCACCCCACTGACCACTCCCTCCCTCCCCCGCAGTTCCTCTGCTCTCCCTCCGCCCTGGCCGATGTCCAGCGAGGCCTGCTGGCCGCAGGGCTCCGGCCACTCTCGGCCGCCGTGGAGTTCGAGCCTCGGGCGCGGCTGGAGCTGTCCGAGGGGTCAAGGGGTCAGCTGCAGCGCCTCCTGCAGGCTTTGGCCGAGTGGCCGGAGCTCGTCCGGCTCTACCACAACGTCCGCTAGCGGCCGGACAGCTCCGGACAGTGGTCAGTGGTCAGCGGCTGTGTGCAATAAAGGGTTGAGTTGGTGTGATGGTGTGGTGGGCAGTGGTCATTTGGGGTGGTCAGTGGTCATTTGGGGTGGTCAGGGATGGTCAAGTGGTCATTTGGGGTGGTCTGAGGGTCATTCAGAATGACCAAGGGGTGGTCAGTGGTCATTTGGGGTGGTGTGGGGGACTTGGGGGTGGGCAGTGGTCATTCAGGGTGGCCAAGAGATGGTCAAGGGGTCATTCCAGGTGGTCAAGGGGTCATTGGGAGTGGTCAGGGGTCACTTGAGGTGGCCAAGGGGTGGTCTAGGGGTGGTCCAGTGGTCATTCAGGGTGGTCAGGGGGTCATTTGGGGTGGTCTGGGGTGGTCAAGGGGTCACTGGGAATGGCCAAGGAGTGGTCTGGGGGTCATTTGGGGTGGTCAAGGGGTCATTGCAGGTGGCCAGAGGTCATTGGAGGTGCTCAGGGGTGGTCAAGGGGTCATTTGGGGTGGTCAGGGGTCATTATGAGTGGTCTGGGGGTGGTCAGGGGGTCACTCAGGGTGGTCAGTGGTCATTCTGAGTGACCAAGGGGTGGCCAAGGGGTCACTCTGGGTGGTCAGTGGTCATTCTGAGTGACCAAGGGGTGACCAGGGGGTCACTCTGGGTGGCCAGGGGGTCATTGGGGTCAGGAGGTCATCAGGAGTGACCAAAGAACACCCAAAGCTCAGTGATGACCAAACCCAGCAGGTCATTTATTGGTGGCCAGAGCGGGCTGCGGTCACTCTGCGGTCACTCGGTGGTCACTCGGTGGTCACTCAGTGGTCACTCGGTGGTCACTCTGTGGTCACTTCATGATCCTTTGCTGGTCATTCCATAGTCACTCCATGGTCACTCAGCGGTCACTGTGTGGTCACTCTCTGGTCTCTCACTGGTCACTGTGTGGTAACTCACTGATCACTTGGTGGTCACTCCATGGTCACTCAGCGGTCACAGTGGTCACTCAGCACTCAGGGTCACCCACTGGTCACTCCCTGGTCATTCAATGGTCACTCAGCAGTCACTGTGTGGTCACTCAGTGGTCACTTCCTGCTCACTCTCTGCTCACTCAGCAGTCACTGTGTGGTCACTTAGCGGTCACTCCCTGCTCACTCAGCGGTCACGCAGCGGTCACTCACGGTCCCCCGGCGGTCAGTGGTCACTCTGGTCAGTGGTCACTCGTCCGAGCCGGCCGGACTGCCCAGGAACATCTCCGGATATCCAAATCCTCCCTGAGCTTCTCCTTCCTCCTCCTCCTCCTCCTCCTCATCTTCCTCCTCCTCCTCCTCTTCGGCCACCCCGCTGTCCAGCTGGTCATCCTGACCCGGCCTGGCGCCGCCCGGCGCCCGCAGAGCGTCCACTCTGGGCCTGGAGCCGGCCGGACGCTGCCCCGCTGACCACTGGTCATCCTTCAGCCCCGCGGCGTCGCCGGACCTGACCGGCCGTGGCCCTGCTGACCACTGGTCATCCTTCAGCCCCGCTGACCACTGGTCAGCGCTCGAGCCGCCCGGCCTTGCTGCGGCTGACCACTGGTCATCCTTCAGCCCCGCTGACCACTGGTCAGCGCTCGAGCCGCCCGGCCTTGCTGCGGCTGACCACTGGTCATCCTTCAGCCCGACTGGGGTCACTCCCGCTGACCACTGGTCATCCTTGGGTTCCGCTTTCACCGCGGCTGACCACTGGTCATCTGGTTCCACCTTCACCGCGGCTGACCACTGGTCATCTCTTGAACTGACCGCTCTCGGCCCTGCTGACCACTGGTCATCTCTGGACCCGACCGGTTTCACTCCAGCTGACCACTGGTCATCCTTGGGCTCCACTTTCACTCCAGCTGACCACTGGTCATCTCTCGGCCCAACCGGTCTTGATCCACTTGCCCACTGGTCATCCCTGGCCCTCACCCTGACCCTCCCGGTGGTCACTCTGGCCCTCCTGGCCCTCCTGGCCGGCTGTCCGGCGCTCTCTCCGGCCGTCTCTGCGGCCGCCCCGCGCAGCTGCAGCAGCCTGGCCAGCAGCAGTCGCCGCTCCTCTCTGGCCAGTAGCCACTTGACCTCCAGCCGGGCGACCTCGTCGCAGAGCGCCACGTTCTCCAGGACAATGGCTCTGGCCGTCCGGCGCAGCCGCCGGAACTTCAGCCGGTAGCGCTCGGCCGGACGCGGCCTGGCGGCCTTCGGCATGGCCTGGCGGGCAGCGAGGTGGGCAGCAGAATCCTGGTGGTCAGCAGGGTGGTTTGGATATTTTCCTGGTGGTCAGTGAGGTCCTGGTGTGGTCAGCAAGGTCCTGGGGTGGTCAGTGAGGTGCTGGTGGGCAGTGGGACCCTGGTGGCCAGTGGGGTGGTGTGGTCAGTGGTGGTCAGCAGGGTGGTGTGGTCAGTGAGGTGCTGGTGGTCAGACGTGTCCTGGTGGTCAGTGGTGGTCAGTGGGGTAGTTTGGGTATCGTCCTGGTGGTCAGCAAGGTCCTGGGGTGGTCAGTGAGGTCTGGTGGTCAGCAGGATCCTGGTGGTCAGCAGGGTGGTGTGGTCAGTGAGGTCCTGGTGGGCAGTGGTGGTCAGTGGGGTGGTCAGCAAGGTCCTGGTGGTCAGTGAGGTCCTGGTGTGGTCAGCAAGGTCCTGGGGTGGTCAGTGAGGCCCTGGTGGTCAGTGGGACCCTGATGGCCAGCAAGGTGGTTTGGGTATCGTCCTGGTGTGGCCAGTAGGGTCCTGCTGGTCAGCAAGGTGTCCCTGGTGGTCAGTGGGGTGGTTTGGGTATCGTCCTGGTGGTCAGCAGGGTCCTGGTGGTCAGTGGGGTGGTGTGGTCAGTGGTGGTCAGCAGGGTGGTGTGGTCAGCGAGGTGCTGGTGGTCAGTGAGCTCCTGGGGTGGTCACTGGTGGTCACTGGTGGTCAGCGAGGTCCTGGGGTGGTCAGGAGGGTCCTGGTGGTCAGCGAGGTCCTGCTGGTCACTGCTGGTCAGTAGTGTCCTGGGATGGTCACTGCTGGTCACTGCTGGTCACTGCTGGTCACTGCTGGTCAGTAGTGTCCTGGGGTGGTCACTGGTGGTCACTGGTGGTCACTGGTGTCCTGGGATGGTCACTGGTGTCCTGGGATGGTCACTGGTGGTCACTGCTGGTCAGTAGTGTCCTGGGGTGGTCAGTGCTGGTCACTGGTGGTCACTGGTTGCCACTGCTGGTCACTGCTGGTCAGTGCTGGTCACTGGTGGTCAGTGGTGTCCTGGGGACAGAGCAGAGTGGTGGGTTTGGGGAAAAAGTGGACAAAAGTGACCCAAAGTGACCCAAATGGACTTTATATTGACCAAAGTGACCCAAAGTGACCCAAATTGGCAGAAATTGATCCTGAATTGGCCCAAATTGACCCAAATTGGTGTTGGGTTAATCCAAAGTGACCCAAAGTGACCTAAAATTGACTCAAAATTGACCCAAAATTGGCCCAAAGTGACCCAAAAAAACCCAAAAATTGACCCAAATTGACCCAAATCCACCTGGATTGGCAAAAATTGATCCTCAATTGACCCAAATTGACCTAAAATTGACCCAAAGTGAGCCCAAAGTGACCCAAATCAGCCTTGGATTGGCAGAAATTGACCCAAAGTGACCCAAAATTGACCCAAATTGACCCAAAAAATCCCCAAATTTACCCAAAAAATCCCAAATTGACCCAAAAAAATCCAAATAGACCCAAAAAATCCCCAAATTGACCCAAAAAACCTCAAAATTTACCCAAAAAAATCCCCAAATTGACCAAAAAATCCCCAAATTGACCCAAAAACCCCAAATTAACCCAAAAATCCCCAAGTTGACACAAAAAACACCAAATTGACCCCAAAAAAATCCAAATTGGCCCAAAAAATCCCCAAATTGACCCAAAAAATCCCCAAATTGACCCAAAAAATCCCCAAATTGTCCCAAAAAATCCCCAAATTTACCCAAAAAATCCCAAAATTAACCCAAAAAACCCACCAAATTCCCCCAAATCGCCCCAACTCGACCTCCGCGGCGCCTTTGGGGTAAAAAACCAGGAAAACGGGAAAAACTCGAGCAAAAAAAAAGAGATTTTTGGGTGGAAAATTCCCGAAAAATGTCCCCAAAAAAATCCAGAAATTCCGGGAAAATTCCAGAAATGAAATCCGGAAAGTTCCGGGAAAAAAAAATCCCAAAATTTTAGAAAAATTCCCCAAAAAATCCAGAAAAAAAATTCAGAAAAAATCCGAAAATCCAGAAATTCCAGGCCGGGATTTGGCCTTGAGGCCGAAAACCCAATTAACGGTTTAATTAACAAACCCGGAGCTAATTACCTCCTCCTGCCTCCTCCCCAAGGGCTCTGCGGGGAAATCGCGGCGATTTTGGGGCGAAAAACGAAGATTTTGGGAGAAAAACGAAGATTTTTGGGGCGAAAAATGAAGATTTTTGCGACTCGCGGAGCGTGAGGGGAGAGCGGGCCGACCGGAAGTGAGCGCGGGGGGACCGGAAGTGGTGCATCACCGCCGGAAGGGAGGGAAAGAAAAAACCGGAAATCAGCCATGGGGGAACGGAAATGGGGAGCACGGCCGGAAGTGAGTGGCTTAAAACCGGAAGTGAGTGCCTAAAACCCGGAAGTTGCTCGAATGACGTCACCGCGGTCTCCCCTCCCCCACAGGGGCCAAAAAAAGGGAATTTTGGCCCCAAAAAAAAGCGGAAATTTGGCGCCAAAAAGGGGAAGTTTGGCGCCAAAGGGGGCGGAGCTTCATTTTGGGTCAAATTCGGGATTTTTTCGGCTCCAAAATCCCAAATTTCTCCCAAAAAATTCTTAATTTTGAATCCAAATTTTCCTCCTCCGGATTGTTTTTGATTAAAAATCCCAAATTTTCCCCCAAATTTCGCTTCCGGAAGGCCCAACCCGCCCCTCCCCCACCCCGCGCGGAGCTTTTTCCTTTTTCCCAAATTTTTCCCACAAAAAAACTCCAAAATTTGGGAGAAAAAAAATGGAGGAAAAAACCTCCGAAATCGGCGAGAGGCAGGTAGGGGGGAGGGGAGGAGATTTGGGGAATTTTGGGGAAAATTTGGGAGTTTTTGGGAGTTTTTGGGAGTTTTTGGGAAGTTTGGTGACTCTGCCGGGTGGGGGAGGGGCGGCGGGGGGGGTTGGGAATTTGGGGAATCTTTTGTTTTTTGGGGATTTTTGGGAGTTTTTGGAAAAATTTGGGGGATTTTTTGGGGAATTTTTGGAATTTTTTGAGGATATTTTTGGATTTTTGGGGATTTTTTGGGGATTTTTTTGGGGAATTTTTGGGGAATTTTTGGATTTTTTGGGGATTTTTTGGGCATATTTTGGGATTTTTTTGGGATTTATTTGGATTTTTGGGGATTTTTTGGGGATTTTTGGGGTTCGGGATTCACTTTTTTGGGGTTTTCCGGTTCGGATTTTGGGATTTTTAAAGGGAAATTTTTGGGGTTTTAAAGTGAATTTTTGGGATTTTAAAACGAATTTTGGGATTTTAAAGTAATTTTTTTGGGATCCAAAACCGAATTTTGGGATTTGAAAGTGAATTTTTGGGATTTTAAAGTGAAATTTTGTTGATTTTTTAGTGAATTTTGGGATTTTAAAGGAAAATTTTGGGGATTTTAAAGTGAATTTTAGGGACTCCAGGGTTGGAATTTTGTCATTTCCAGTTAAATTCTGTAAATCCCAGTTGGGATTTTGGGATTTTTTTTTTTGATTTTTGGGATTTTTGGGGATTCCCAGTTTGGATTTTTGGGGATTTTTTGGGATTTTTGGGATTTTTTGGGAATTCCCAGTTTGGATTTTTTTTTATTTTTTGGATTTTCAGTTGAATTTTTGGGATTTTTTTTTTGATTTTTGGGATTTTTTCGGAATTCTCAGTTTGGATTTTTGGGATTTCCAATGGGATTTTGGGGATTTTTTTGGATTTTTTGGGATTCCCAGTTTGGATTTTTGGGATTTTTTGGATTTTTTGGGGATTCTCAGTTTGATTTTTTTTGTGATTTTTTTTATTCCCAGTTGAAATTTTTTTTTATTTTTGGGATTTTTTTTTGGGATTCCTGTTCCAACCCCATAACTCCCAGTTTGATTTTTGGGATTTTTTTGGGATATTTTGGGATTTTTTTTGATTTTTAGGATTTTTGGGAATTCCCATTTGGATTTTTTTTGGTTTTTGGGATTTTTTGGGATTCCCAGTTTGATATTTTTGGATTTTTCAGGATTCCCAGTTAGGATTTTTTTGGGATTTTTGGGACTTTTGGGATCCCATTTGGATATTTAGGATTCCCAGTTTGATTTTTTGGGATTTTTTGGGATTTTTCAGGATTCCCAGTTTGGATTTTTGGCATTCACAATGGGATTTTTTTGGGATTTTTTTGGGATTCCTGTTCCAAGCCCATAACTCCCAGTTTGATTTTGGGGATTTTTTGGGATTTTTTTGGGATTTTCAGGCTCCCAAATCTCTCACCATGGCTCTGACGGGCGGCTCAGGATTTCTGGGATTTTTGGCAATTCCCAGTTCAATTTTTGGGATTTTTTTGGGATTTTTTTGGGATTTTCAGGCTCCCCAGTCTCTCACCATGGCTCTGACCGGCGGCTCGGGGTTTTTGGGATCCCATTTGGGATTTTTGGGATCCCATTTGGGATTTTTTTGGGATTTTTTTTGGCTATTTCAGGCTCCCCAATCCCTGACCATGGCTCTCACTGGTGGCTCAGGGTTTCTGGGATCCCATTTGGGATTTTTGGGATTTTTGGGATCCCATTTGGGATGTTTTGGATATTTTAGGCTCCCCAGTCTCTCACCATGGCTCTCACCGGTGGCTCAGGATTTCTGGGATCCCATTTGGGATTTTTTGGATATTTTAGGATCCCCAATCCCTCACCATGGCTCTGACTGGCGGCTCAGGATTTTTGGGATCCCATTTGGGATTTTTTTGGGATATTTTAGGTTCCCCAGTCCCTCACCATGGCTCTCACCGGCGGCTCGGGATTTTTGGGATCCCATTTGGGATTTTTGGGATCCCATTTGGGATTTTTTTGGGATTTTCAGGCTCCCAAATCTCTCACCATGGCTCTGACTGGCGGCTTAGGGTTTCTGGGATTTTTGGCAATTCCCAGTTCGATTTTTGGGATTTTTTTGGGATTTTTAGGCTCCCCAGTCTCTCACCATGGCTCTGACTGGCGGCTCAGGATTTTTGGGATCCCATTTGGGATTTTTTTGGATATTTTTGGGATTTTTCAGGACCCCAAATCCCTCACCATGGCTCTGACTGGCAGCTCAGGATTTTTGGAAATTCTCAGTTCAATTTTTGGGATATTTTTGGGATTTTTCAGGCTCCCCAGACTCTCACCATGGCTCTGACCGGCGGCTCAGGATTTTTGGGATCCCATTTGGCTCAAATGCTTCTGGACGAAGAGCCAAAGCTGCAGGAATTGAGGATCCTCGACCTGAACCCTGACCCTGAGAGCATCCCGGAGAGACACCGTGAGTGAGATCCCAAAATTCCCCAAAATTCCTGAAAATTTACCCAAAATTCTGGGGAAAAATCCCAAAATTTGGGGGTTTGGGGGCAAAATTTGGGGATTTTTGGGATTTTTTCATCCCAAAATTCTACCCTGAGAGCATCCCGGAGAGACACAGTGAGTGGAATTCCCGAAATTCCCCAAAATTCTGGAATTTCCAAAAAAATTCCTGAAAAAATCCCAAAATTTGGGGGGTTTGGGGTGAAATTTGGGGATTTTCGTCTCAAAATTTGGGGATTTTGGGGATTTTTCATCCCAAAATTCTACCCTGAAAGCATCCCGGAGAGACACCGTGAGTGGGAGCAGAAAATTCCCAAAAATTCCCAAAATTCCTAGAAATTTACCCAAAAAATCCTGAAATTCCTGAAAAAATCCCAAAATTTGGGGGTTTTGGGGATTTTTCATCCAAAAATTTGATATAAATTTCAATCCCGATTTGGCATTTTGAGTGAAATCCCAAATTTTCCCAAAATTCCTGAAATTCTGGGGAAAAATCTCAAAATTCTGGGGAAAAAAATCCCAAAATTTGGGGGGTTTGGGGGTGAAATTTGGGGATTTTCGTCTGAAAATTTGGGTATTTTGGGGATTTCTCATCCCAAAATTCAACCCCAGAGTGATTCCGGAGAGACACCATGAGTGAGATACTGAAATTCCCAAAATTCCCGAAAATTTCCGAAATTCCGGGGAGAAATCCCAAAATTCTGGGGAAAAATCCCCAAATTTGGGGACTTTGGGGAATTTTCATCCCAAAATGTGATATAAATTCCAATCCTGATTTGGCATTTGGAGTGAAATCCCAAATTTTTCCAAAATTCCTGAAATTTCCTGAAAAATCCTGAAATTCTGGGAAAAAATCCTGAAATTTGGGAGGTTTGGGGGCAAAATTTGGGGATTTTGGGGAATTTTCATCCCAAAATTTGATATAAATTCCAATCCTGATTTGGCATTTTGAGCGAAATCCTAAAATTCCAAAAAATTTCTGAAAATTCTCAAAATTTCCCAAAATTTTTTTAAAAAATCCTAAAATGTTGTGAATTTCTTTCCCCAAATTATCCAAATTGGGGAAATTTGACGATTTTGGGGATTTTTCATCCCAAAATTCGACCAAAATCCCAGATTGGTGTTTGGAGTGAAATCCTGAAAATTCCCCAAAATTCCCGAAAATTCCAGAAAAATCCCAAAAATTCCAGAAAAATCCAGAAAATTCCGGAAAAAACCCCCAAAATTTCCTGAAAAAAATGTCCAGAATTCTGTGAATTTTTTGGGTTTTTTTTTCAGAATTTATTTTTTGGGTTTTTTGGGATTTTTTTAGGTGTTTTTTGGTGATTTTTTGGGGTTTTTTTGAGGAATTTTTTTGGGTTTTTTTTCCGCATTTTTAACGTTTTTTTTCCGGAACTTTCTTCGCCCCTCCCCCCGCAGGCTCCCGGGTGCGTCACTTCCGGTGTGACGTCAGCGAGGGGCGTGGCCTGGCGGCCATATTGGAAGGCTGTCACGTGGTTTTCCACAACGCCTCATTGGTGGATGTGTGGGGGAGGAGCAGCGATGACGTCATCGCCAAAGTCAACGTGCTGGGTAGAGAGAAATGGGGGAAAAATGGGAATTTTGGGAAAAATGGGGAAAAATGGGGAAAAATGGGAATTTTGGGAAAAATGGGGAAAAATGGGGAAAAATGGGAATTTGGGAAAAAATTGGGAAAAATTGGGAAAATGGGAAAAATGGGGAAAAAATGGGGAATTTGGGAAAAATCTAGAAATTGGGGAAAAATGGGGATTTTGGGAAAAACAGGGAAATGGGAAAAATGGGGAAATTGGGAATTTGGGGGAAAATGGGGAAAAAATGGGAATTTTGGGGAAATTGGGGAAAAATGGAAATTTGGGGAAAATCGGGAAAAAATAGGGAAAATGGGGAAATTGGAGAAAAAATGGGAATTTTGGGAAAATGGGAGAAATGGGAAAATTGGGGAAATGGGAATTTTTGGGAAAATGGGGAAAAAACGGATTTTGGGGGAAGAACGAGAATTTGGGAAAAATGGGGAAATCGGGAATTTTGGGAAAAAATGGGGAAAAAATGGGGAAATTGGGAAATAGGGGAAAATGGGAAAAATGGGGGAAAAACGGGAATTTTGGGAAAAATGGGGAAATTGGGGAAAAAATGGGGAAAATGGGGATTTTGGGAAAGTGGGAAAAATGGGAATTTTGGGGAAAATCTGTGAAAAAAATGGGGAAAAAATGGGAAAATGGGGAAAACAGGGGAAATGGGAATTTAGGGAAAAATGGGGAAAAATGGGAAAATTGGGAATTTGGCAAAAATGGGGGAAAATGGGGAATTTGGAAAAATGGGCAAAAAATGGGAATTTTGGGAAAAATGGGGGAAAAATGAGGAAATTGGGGAAATTGGGGAAAACAGGGAAAATGGGAATTTTGGGAAAAATCCTGGAGGAAATCAGGGAAAAAAATGAGGAAAAATATGGGAAAAAATGAGGAAAAATGGGAAAAATTGGATAAATTGGGATTTGGGGTGACATACTGGTTTATACTGGTTTATACTGGTTTGTACTGGTTTGTACTGGGATGGAATTAAAGGTAGAAAAATTGCGGAATTTTTGGGTTTTTTGTGGATTTTTTGGGGTAATTTTGAGGGAATTTTTGGGGATTTTTTGAGGGATTTTTGGGGTCATTTTTGGGTCATTTTCGGGGCGATTTTTGTGGGATTTTCGAGGAGATTTTTGGGGTATTTTGGAGTATTTTTTGGGGTATTTTGGGAGATTTCTTTGAGGGATTTTCGGGGGATTTTGAGGGAATTTTGGGAGGATTTTTTGGGGGGATTTTTGGGCATTTTTTTCACAGCATTTCTGCAGAAATTTTGTGGGAATTTTTTGGGTGTTTTTGGGCAGTTTTTTGGTAAGAATTCAGCAGGAATTTTGTGGTATTTTTATGGGATTTTTGGTGAGTTTTTTTTTAGCAAATTTCAGTGTTATTTTTGGCAATTTTAACGCGATTTTTCGCTCAATTTTCCCCGAATTTTCCCCAAATTTCAGCCTCGATTTTTTTGCCATTTTTGGGATTTTTTTGGGGGTATTTTTGGGCAATTTTCTGCAGGAATTCTGTGGGATTTTTGTGTTATTTTAATGGCATTTTCAGCCTATTTTTTAGCGAATTTCAGTATTTTTTTTTGGCAATTTTAACACAATTTTTCGCTCGATTTTTCCCGAATTTTCCCCAAATTTTTTTGACACTTTTGGGCTGTTTTTGGGCTCCCAAAACCCCATTTTTTTCCCCTTTCCAGGCACCAAAAACGTCATCAGGAGCTGCAGAGCCGCGGGAGTCTCAGCTCTGATCTACACCAGCAGCATGGAGGTGGTTGGGCCAAACACCCGCGGGGATCCCTTTGTCAGGTCAGAAAAACCCAAAAAAAAACCCCAAAAACCCGAAAAACGACATCAGAAATGGACTCAGCGCCCTCGAAAACCCCTGGGGCACCAAAATACCCCAAAATATCCCAAAATTACCCAAAAAATAACCCAAAAAATGGAATTAGAAAACCCAAAAAACCCAAAAATAATTCAGGAAAACCCCAAAAAATCCCAAAAATAACCCAAAAACCTGAAAAACGACCTCAGAAATGGACTCAGCGCCCTCGAAAACCCCCAGGAGCCAAAATACCTCAAAATATCCTAAAATTACCCAAAAAATGGAGTCTGGAGACCCAAAAATGCCCAAAAAAATCCCTAATAACGCAAAAATCACCCCAAAAATACCCCAAAAATCCTCCAAAAAAACCCCAAAAAACCCGAAAAATGACCTCAGAAATGAGCTCAGCGCCCTCGGAAACCCCTGGGGCACCAAAATACCCCAAAATAGCCTAAAAATTACCCAAAAAAAACCCCAAAAATTGGAATTGGGAAATGCAAAAACCCTAAAATCCTCCAAAATCACCCCAAAAATATCCCAAAAAAACCCAAAACTACCCCAAAAAACCCAAAAAACGACCTCAGAAATGAACTCAGCACCCTGAAAAACCCCCAGGAGCCAAAATCAGCTGAAAAATACCCAAAATAACCCAAAATAACCCCAAAAATTGAGTCAGGAGACCCAAAAATGCCCAAAAAAATCCCCAAAAAGCCCAAAAATAACCCAAAAAAACCCCCAAAAAAGACCCAAAATCACCCCAAAAATACCCCAAAAACCCCGAAAATAACCTCAGAACCCCAAAAAACCCACATTTCGACATTTTTGGGTGACGAGGAAACCAAAAATCCCCAAAAAAATTGGATTTTCTCGCTGTTTTTGGCCAATTTTGGGGATTTTAAATGGGAATTTGGGGGAATTTTGGGGCTTTTCGGGGAATTTGGGATTTTTTTCCCCAAATTTTGGCATTTTTGGGATCTCCAGGGGTGATGAGGAAACCAAAAATCCCTGAAAAAATCTGATTTTTTCGCCATTTTTTGGTGCATTTTCCCCATTTTTGGGGCGATTTTTCCCAGGTTTTTTTTGGGAACTTCAGGATTTCAGGAATTTCATGTTTTTCCCCAAATTTTCCCATTTTTTGGCCCCAGAGGTGACGAGGACACCCAAAAATCCCCCAAAAATCTGATTTTTTTCCCTATTTTTTGGTGTATTTTCCCCATTTTTGGGGCGATTTTTTCCAGGTTTGTTTTGGGAATTTCCCAATTTCGGGAATTTCAGATTTTTTCCCCAAAAATGCCAAAAATTGGGATTTCCAGGGGCGATGAGGAAACCAAAAATCCCTGGAAAAATCTGATTTTTTCGCTATTTTTTGATGTATTTTCGCCATTTTTTGGGTGATTTTTTCCAGGTTTTTTTGGGAATTTCCCAATTTCAAGAATTTCATGTTTTTCCCCAAATTTTGGCATTTTTTGGCTCACAGAGGTGACGAGGACACCCAAAAATCCCCCAAAAATCTGATTTTCTCACTATTTTTTGACCGATTTTCGCCATTTTTGGTGCGATTTTTTCCGGGTTTTTTTGGGAATTTCCCAATTTCGGGAATTTCAGATTTTTTCCCCAAAAATGCCAAAAATTGGGATTTCCAGGGGCGATGAGGAAACCAAAAATCCCTGGAAAAATCTGATTTTTTCGCTATTTTTTGATGTATTTTCGCCATTTTTTGGGTGATTTTTTCCAGGTTTTTTTGGGAATTTCCCAATTTCAAGAATTTCATGTTTTTCCCCAAATTTTGGCATTTTTTGGCTCACAGAGGTGACGAGGACACCCAAAAATCCCCCAAAAATCTGATTTTCTCACTATTTTTTGACCGATTTTCGCCATTTTTGGTGCGATTTTTTCCGGGTTTTTTTGGGAATTTCAGAATTTCGGGAATTTCATGTTTTTCCCCAAATTTTGCCATTTTTTGGCCCCAGAGGTGACGAAGACACCAAAAAATTCCCCAAAAAATCTGATTTTTTCACTATTTTTTGGTGTATTTTCGCCATTTTTGGGGCGATTTTTTCCGGGTTTTTTTTGGGAATTTCAGGATTTCAAGAATTTCATGTTTTTCCCCAAATTTTCCCATTTTTTGGCCCCAGAGGTGACGAGGACACCCAAAAATCCCCCAAAAATCTGATTTTTTTGCCATTTTTTGATGTATTTTCCCCATTTTTGGGGCGATTTTTTCCGGGTTTTTTTGGGAATTTCCCAATTTCGGGAATTTCAGATTTTTTCCCCAGAAATGCCAAAATTTGGGATTTCCAGGGGCGATGAGGAAACCCAAAAATCCCTGAAAAAATCTGATTTTTTTGCTATTTTTTAGTGTATTTTCCCCATTTTTGGGGCGATTTTTTCCGGGTTTTTTTTGGGAATTTCAGGATTTCAGGAATTTCATGTTTTTCCCCAAATTTTCCCATTTTTTGGCTCACAGGGGTGACGAGGACACCCAAAAATCCCCCAAAAATCTGATTTTTTTGCTATTTTTTAGTGTATTTTCCCCGTTTTTGGGGCGATTTTTTCCGGGTTTTTTTTGGGAATTTCAGGAATTTCGTGTTTTTCCCCAAATTTTGCCCATTTTTGGCCCCAGAGGTGACGAGGACACGCCCTACCCCACCCGGCACTCAGAGCCTTATCCTCTCAGCAAAGCTCAGGCTGAGCGACTCGTCCTGGAGGCAAACGGGAAACCCGTGAGTGGTTTTGGGGGAAAAAACCCCAAATTTGGGGAATTTCGGGGGTTTTTGGGGGAAATTTGGGGATTTTGGGGGAAATCTGGGTGATTTTGGTTGAAATTCGGGTGATTTTGGGGGGATTTTAAGTGAAAATTGGGGGATTTTGGGTTACATTTTGGGATTTTGGGGAATTTTGGGGCATTTAAAAAAAAAAACAGGGGGTATTTTGGGTGATTTTGGGTGAAATTCGGGGGATTTGGGGGTTTTGGGGTGAAAGCTGGATAATTTTGGAATGAAATTTTGGGGATTTTGGGGGATTTGGGTGAAATTCAGGTGATTTTGGGTGAAATTTGGGGTGATATTTTTCCCCAAAAATTCCGTATTTTTTGCAAAAAATTTGACTTTTTTCCCCAAAACTCCACATTTTATCCCCAAAATTCCATATTTTCTCCCCAAAATTCCAGATTTTTCCCCCAAAATTTCATATTTTCCCCCCTAAATTTCATGTTTTATTCTAAAAATTTCACGTTTTATTCTAAAAATTTCACGTTTTTTCCCCAAAACTTCACATTTTTTCCCCAAAATTTCTCATTTTTTCCCCAAAATCCCATCTTTTTGCCCCGAAATTTCAGGATTTCTCCCGAATTTCTCCCAAATTTTTCCCAATGTCCCCAGGTGAGTGGCGGTGGCCGGCTGGTCACCGTGTCCCTTCGCCCCACGGGGATTTTCGGGGAGCGCCACGCCCTGATGGAGCTCTTCTACCGCCGGGGGAGGGGCTGGGGGGGGGTGGTGCCTCGGACCCTGCCCCCCCACGCCGAGCACGGCCGGGTCTATGCAGGTGAGAGAAAAACCAAAAAAACCCCAAAAACCCCAAAAAATTCCATTAAAGGCACCCCAAATTAATCCCTGAAAATTGCGAAAAAATCGCCGTGAAAAAACCCAAAAATTCCCCCAAAACACGCTGCCCCCCCACGCCGAGCACGGCCGGGTCTATGCAGGTGAGAGAAATCCCAAAAAATCCCAAAAATCCCCAAAAATTATCTTAAAGTTATCCCGAATTAGTCACTGAAAATGGTGAAAAAATTCTCATGAAAAACCCATTTTCCCCTAAAATCTCCCAATCTTCTCCTAAAACCCCCAAATTTTCTCCTAAACTCCCCAAATTTTCTCCTAAAACCCCCAAATTTTCTCCTAAAACCCCCAAATTTTCTCCTAAAATCCTCAAATTTTCTCCCAAAACCCCCAAATTTCCTTCTAAAACCCCAAATTTTCCCCCAAAATCCCCAAATTTTCCCCTAAAACCCCCAAATTTTCTCCTAAAACCTCCAAATTTTCCCCCAAATCCCCTCAAAAGCCCCAAATTTTCTCCTGAAATCCTCAAATTTTTTCCTAAAATCCCCAATTTTCTCCCAAAATCACCAAATTTTCTCCCAAAACCCCCAAAGTTTTCCCCTAAAACCCCCAAATTTTCTCCTAAAACCCTCAAATTTTCCCCTAAAATTCCCCAAATTTTTCCCAAATCCCCAAATTTCTCCCAAATTTTCTCCCAAATCCCCAAATTTTCCCCTAAAATCCTCAAATTTTCCCCTAAAATTCCCCAAATTTTTCCCAAATCCCCAAATTTCTCCCAAATTTTCCCCCAAATCCCCAAATTTTCCCCCAAATCTCCCCTAGGCAACGTGGCCTGGATGCACCTGCAGGTCTCTAAATCACCCCAAATCCCCTCAAAATCCCCAAATTTTCTCCCAAAACCCCCAAATTTCCTCCCAAAACCCCAATTTTCCTCCCAAAACCCCCAAATTTGCCCCTAAAACCCCCAAATTTTCACTCCCAAATCCCCAAATTTCCCCCAAATCCCCTCAAAACCCCCAATTTTCCCCAAAACCCCAAATTTTCCCAATCCCCAAATTTCCCCCAAAATCTCCCCTAGGCAACGTGGCCTGGATGCACCTGCAGATCTCCTAAATTACCCAAATCCCCTCAAAACCCCAAATTTTCCCCCAAAACCCCCCAAATTTTCCCCCAAAACCCCAAATTTTTCCCAAAAACCCCAATTTTCCCCCCAAATCTCCCCTAGGCAACGTGGCCTGGATGCACCTGCAGGCGTCCCGCGCCGCCCTGCTCGACCCTCCCTCGGTCGCCGGCGAAGCTTTCTTCTGCTACGACTTCTCTCCCCTCCTGCCCTACGAGGAGTTCAACCTGCTGCTGCTCTCGGGGTTCCGCTTTTGGGGTCCCAGGGTGCCCGGGGGGCTGCTGGGCTTCCTGGCCTGGCTGAACGGCGCCCTCCGCAGGGTCCTGGGGGAGCTGTTCGGGGTCGGCTTCGCGCCGCTGCTCAACCCTTACACCTGGGCCGTGGCGTCGACGGCGTTCACCGTGAGGACGGACAAGGCCTGGAGGAGGTTCGGGTATCGGCCGAAATTCGGCTGGGAGGAGGCCAAGGAGAGGACGGTGAGGTGGATTGAGGGGCTGAAGGGGGTTTGAGTCCGATCCC
>NW_028147270.1:797960-828031 GCF_008360975.1 Lichenostomus cassidix | reverse complement strand
TTTGGGGATTTTGGGAATTTTTGGGGAATTTTGGGATCTACAGGACCTAAAAATCCCCTGAATTTTGGAAAAAAAGGGATTTTTAAGGCAAATTTGGGGGTTTTTAATGGGATTTTGGAGCTTCAAGGGGGAATTTTGGGGATATTTTGGGAATTTTGGAAAATTTTGGGGATTTTGGGATCTTCAGGACCTCAAAATCCCTGAAAATCCTGGGAAAAAATGGGATTTTTTGGCGATTTTGGGTGGATTTTGGGGGTTTTAATGGGATATTTTTGAGAATTTTGGGATTTTTTGGGGGGATTTGGGGATTTTGGGAATTTTTGGGGAATTTTTGGGATCTCCAGGACCTCAAAATCCCCGAAAATCCCCCAAATTTTGGGGAAAAAATGGGATTTTTGAGGCAATTTTGGGGGTTTTTAATGGGATTTTGGAGCTTCAAGGGGGAATTTTGGGGAATTTTAGAGAATTTTGGGAAATTTTGGGGATTTTTGGGAATTTTTTGGGGCATTCTGGGATCTCCAGGACCTCAAAATCCTGGGAAAAAAAGGGATTTTAGGGAGGTTTTGGGGTGGATTTTGGGGGTTTTTAATGGGATTTTGGTAATTTTTAATGGGATATTTATGAGAATTTTGGGATCTTTGGGGGAATTTGGGGAATTTTGGGAACTCAGAAACCTCAAAATCCCCAAAAATCCCCCAAATTCTGGAAAAAATGGGATTTTTATGCCAATTTTGGGTGTATTTTTGTTGGTTTTTGGTCATTTAAAATGGGATTTTCATGGGATTTTCGCAGGATTTTTGGGGTGAATTTTGGCAATTTTGGGATTTTCCCAAATTCCCTGTTTTTTTCCCCCCCAGGACCCAAAATCCCCCAAAAAAGCAATTTTTTGGCTCTTTTATGCCAATTTTTGGCATTTTTTGTTGATTTAAAATGCGATTTTCGTGGGATTTTTGCAGGATTTTTGGGTGAAATTCTCAGAAATTCCAAATTTTCCCAAATTCTCCGTTTTTTCCCCCCCCAGGACCCAAAATCCCAGAAAAAAAGTGATTTTTTTGGGCAATTTTGGGTGTATTTTTGGTGTATTTTGGTAATTTTAAATGTGATTTTCATGGGATTTTCGCAGATTTTTTGGGTGAAATTCTCAGAAATTCCAAATTTTCCCAAATTCCCCGTTTTTTTCCCCTCCCAGGACCCAAAATCGCAGCTGCTGCTGGAGGTCAGAGGTCCTGGAGGTTCATCTTTGCTCCTCGAGCTGCAAACGGAAAATCCTCGGCGGAGTCAGCAGGAGCTGCGCGGAATCCTCAGCAAATTCGGGTGAGAAAACACAGAATTTGGGAAAAAACACGAAATTTGGGAAAAAACACAAAATTTGGGCAAAAAACCCCAAAATTCGGGTGAGAAAAACCCAAAATTTGAGTGAGAAAACACCAAAATTTGGGAAAAAACCACCAAATTTGGGGGAGAAAAACCCAAAATTCGTGGAATCCTCAGTAAATTTGGGTGAGAAAACACAGAATTTGGGCAAAAAACACCAAATTCGGGTTTGGGACCTCGAAATTTGGGTTCGGGACACCAAAAAATGGGTTAAATACCCTAAAAAATTGGGAAAATACCCCAAAATTCGGGAAAAAAACCCAAAATTCGTGTGAGAAAATGCCAAATTTGGGAAAAAAACCACCAAATTCGGGGGAAAAAACCCAAAATTTGGGAAAAAATCACCAAATTTGGGGAAAAACCCCCAAAATTCGGGTGAGAAAACAGCAAAATTTGGGAAAAAACCATGAAATTTGGGTGAGAAAAACCCAAAATTCGCGGGATCCTCAGCAAATTCGGGTGAGAAAACACGGAATTTGGGGAAAAAACCCAAAATTTGGGAAAACCCTCCAAATTCGGGTGAGAAAAACCAAAAATTTGGGAAAGAAACCACCAAATTTGGGAAAAAACACGAAATCCGGGGGAAAAAACCCCAAAATTCAGGTGAGAAAAACCTGAAATTTGGGAAAAAACCCCAAAATTCGGGGAAAAAACCCAAAATTTGGGGAAGAACCCCCAAAATTCGGGTGAGAAAAACCCAAAATTTGCAGGATCCTCAGCAAATTTGGGTGAGAAAACACAGAATTTGGGAAAAAGACAAAATTTGGGTTTGGGAGCCAAAAAAATGGGATAAAACCCCCAAAATTCGGGTGAGAAAACACCAAATTTGGGAAAAAAATTTTGGGTTTGGAAGCCCAAAAAATGGGTTTGGGACACCAAAATTTGGGTTAAAAACCCCAAAATTTGGGTTAGAGAGACAAAAATTTGGGTTTGGGGCACAAAAAATGGGTTGGGGTCACTCAGTGGTCACTCACTGGTCACTCAGTGGTCACTCAGTGGTCACTCTGCTCCCCCAGGGGCTCAGTGGTCACTCAGTGGTCACTCAGTGGTCACTCAGTGGTCACTCATGGTCACTCAGTGGTCACTCAGTGGTCACTCAATGGTCACTCAGTGGTCACTCATGGTCACTCTCCTCCCCCAGGGGCTCTCTGGCCGAAGGTGTCCGGCAGAGCTTTGAGCGCGTCGGGGTGGTCAGAGTGGCCGCAGCCGCGGCGGTCAGTGGTCACTCTGATGGTCACTCTGATGGTCACTCTGGTCCCTCTGATCACTCTGATGGTCACTCTGGTCACTCTGATGGTCACTCTGGTCACTCGGCCATGGAGGCTGCACTGGAGGTGGCTCTGCTGGCCGGAGCTCAGGACGTGGTGGCCGAAGGGGAGGACGAGCTCAAGGTGAGTGACCACTGACCACTGACCATTGAGTACTGACCACTGACTGCTGACCATCACTGACCACTGACAACTGACCACTGACTATTGACCACTGACCATCACTGACCATTGACTACTGACCACAGACCATTGGCTACTGGCCATTGACCATCACTGATCACTGACCATCACTGACCAATGGCTACTGACCATCACTGACCAATGGCTACTGACCATCACTGATCATTGACCATCACTGACCACTGACCACCCCTGACCATCACTGACCACCCCCTGACCACCCAACTGACCACTGCCCATCCCCAGCTGACCCCTTGGCCACCACTGACCACCCACTGACCACTACCCATCCCTGACCACCCCGAATGACCACTGACCACCCTAACTGACCCTTTGACCACCCCAGTGACCACTGACCATCCCAACCACCCCCCAGTGGTCGCTGACCACCCTGAATGACCCCTGACCTCCCCTTGACCACCCAACTGACCACTTGACTACCCAACTGACCCTTTGACCACCCAGCTGACCCCTTGACCACCCCACTGACCACCCAACTGACCACTGCCCATCCCTGACCACCCTGAATGACCCCTGACCACCCCACTGACCACTGACCATCCCTCCCTCCCTCCCTCCCCTGCAGTTCCTCTGCTCTCCCTCCGCCCTGGCCGATGTCCAGCGAGGCCTGCTGGCCGCAGGGCTCCGGCCACTCTCGGCCGCCGTGGAGTTCGAGCCTCGGGCGCGGCTGGAGCTGTCCGAGGGGTCAAGGGGTCAGCTGCAGCGCCTCCTGCAGGCTTTGGCCGAGTGGCCGGAGCTCGTCCGGCTCTACCACAACGTCCGCTAGCGGCTGGACAGCTCCGGGCAGTGGTCAGTGGTCAGCGGCTGTGTGCAATAAAGGGTTGAGTTGGTGTGATGGTGTGGTGGGCAGTGGTCATTTGGGGTGGTCAGGGATGGTCAAGTGGTCATTTGGGGTGGTCAGAGGGTCATTCAGAATGACCAAGGGGTGGTCAGTGGTCATTTGGGGTGGTGTGGGGGACTTGGGGGTGGGCAGTGGTCATTCAGGGTGGCCAAGAGATGGTCAAGGGGTCATTCCAGGTGGTCAAGGGGTCATTGGGAGTGGTCAGGGGTCACTTGAGGTGGCCAAGGGGTGGTCTGGGGGTGGTCAAGTGGTCATTCAGGGTGGTCTGAGGGTCATTCGGAATGACCAAGGGGTGGGCAGTGGTCATTTGGGGGGTGTGAAGGACTTGCGGATGGTCAAGGGGTCATTCGGGGTGGTCAGTGGTCATTTGGGGTGGTCTGGGGTGGTCAAGGGGTCACTGGGAATGGCCAAGGAGTGGTCTGGGGGTCATTTGGGGTGGTCAAGGGGTCATTGCAGGTGGCCAGAGGTCATTGGAGGTGCTCAGGGGTGGTCAAGGGGTCATTTGGGGTGGTCAGGGGTCATTATGAGTGGTCTGGGGGTGGTCAGGGGGTCACTCAGGGTGGTCAGTGGTCATTCTGAGTGACCAAGGGGTGGCCAAGGGGTCACTCAGGGTGGCCAGGGGGTCATTGGGGTCAAGAGGTCATCAGGAGTGACCAAAGAACACCCAAAGCTCAGTGATGACCAAACCCAGCAGGTCATTTATTGGTGGCCAGAGCGGGCTGCGGTCACTCTGCGGTCACTCTGCGGTCACTCTGCGGTCACTCGGTGGTCACTCCTTGGTCACTCGGCGGTCACTCGGCGGTCACTCAGTGGTCACTCGGTGGTCACTCGATGGTCACTCTATTGTTACTCTGTTGTTACTCCATGGTCACTCTGTGGTCACTCTGTGGTCACTTCATGATCCTTTGCTGGTCATTCCATAGTCACTCCATGGTCACTCAGCGGTCACTGTGTGGTCACTCTCTGGTCTCTCACTGGTCACTGTGTGGTAACTCACTGATCACTTGGTGGTCACTCCATGGTCACTCAGCGGTCACAGTGGTCACTCAGCACTCAGGGTCACCCACTGGTCACTCTTTGGTCACTCAGCAGTCACTGTGTGGTCACTCAGTGGTCACTCCCTGCTCACTCAGCGGTCACTCAGCAGTCACTCACTTGGTGGTCACTCAGCAGTCACTCAGTGGTCACTCCCTGCTCACTCAGCGGTCACGCAGCGGTCACTCATGGTCCCCCGGCGGTCAGTGGTCACTCTGGTCAGTGGTCACTCGTCCGAGCCGGCCGGACTGCCCAGGAACATCTCCGGATATCCAAATCCTCCCTGAGCTTCTCCTTCCTCCTCCTCCTCCTCCTCCTCATCTTCCTCCTCCTCCTCCTCCTCCTCCTCCTCTTCGGCCACGCCGCTGTCCAGCTGGTCATCCTGACCCGGCCTGGCGCCGCCCGGCGCCCGCAGAGCGTCCACTCTGGGCCTGGAGCCGGCCGGACGCTGCCCGGCTGACCACTGGTCATCCTTCAGCCCCGCGGCGTCGCCGGACCTGACCGGCCGTGGCCCTGCTGACCACTGGTCATCCTTCAGCCCCGCTGACCACTGGTCAGCGCTCGAGCCGCCCGGCCTTGCTGCGGCTGACCACTGGTCATCCTTCAGCCCGACTGGGGTCACTCCCGCTGACCACTGGTCATCCTTGGGTTCCGCTTTCACCGCGGCTGACCACTGGTCATCTGGTTCCACCTTCACCGCGGCTGACCACTGGTCATCTCTTGAACTGACCGCTCTCGGCCCTGCTGACCACTGGTCATCTCTGGACCCGACCGGTTTCACTCCAGCTGACCACTGGTCATCCTTGGGCTCCACTTTCACTCCAGCTGACCACTGGTCATCTCTCGGCCCAACCGGTCTTGATCCACTTGCCCACTGGTCATCCCTGGCCCTCACCCTGACCCTCCCGGTGGTCACTCTGGCCCTCCTGGCCCTCCTGGCCGGCTGTCCGGCGCTCTCTCCGGCCGTCTCTGCGGCCGCCCCGCGCAGCTGCAGCAGCCTGGCCAGCAGCAGTCGCCGCTCCTCTCTGGCCAGTAGCCACTTGACCTCCAGCCGGGCGACCTCGTCGCAGAGCGCCACGTTCTCCAGGACAATGGCTCTGGCCGTCCGGCGCAGCCGCCGGAACTTCAGCCGGTAGCGCTCGGCCGGACGCGGCCTGGCGGCCTTCGGCATGGCCTGGCGGGCAGCGAGGTGGGCAGCAGAATCCTGGTGGTCAGCAGGGTGGTTTGGATATTTTCCTGGTGGTCAGTGAGGTCCTGGTGTGGTCAGCAAGGTCCTGGGGTGGTCAGTGAGGTGCTGGTGGTCAGTGGGACCCTGGTGGCCAGTGGGGTGGTGTGGTCAGTGGTGGTCAGCAGGGTGGTGTGGTCAGTGAGGTGCTGGTGGTCAGACGTGTCCTGGTGGTCAGTGGTGGTCAGTGGGGTAGTTTGGGTATCGTCCTGGTGGTCAGCAAGGTCCTGGGGTGGTCAGTGAGGTCTGGTGGTCAGCAGGATCCTGGTGGTCAGCAGGGTGGTGTGGTCAGTGAGGTCCTGGTGGGCAGTGGTGGTCAGTGGGGTGGTCAGCAAGGTCCTGGTGGTCAGTGAGGTCCTGGTGTGGTCAGCAAGGTCCTGGGGTGGTCAGTGAGGCCCTGGTGGTCAGTGGGACCCTGATGGCCAGCAAGGTGGTTTGGGTATCGTCCTGGTGTGGCCAGTAGGGTCCTGCTGGTCAGCAAGGTGTCCCTGGTGGTCAGTGGGGTGGTTTGGGTATCGTCCTGGTGGTCAGCAGGGTCCTGGTGGTCAGTGGGGTGGTGTGGTCAGTGGTGGTCAGCAGGGTGGTGTGGTCAGCGAGGTGCTGGTGGTCAGTGAGCTCCTGGGGTGGTCACTGGTGGTCACTGGTGGTCAGCGAGGTCCTGGGGTGGTCAGGAGGGTCCTGGTGGTCAGCGAGGTCCTGCTGGTCACTGCTGGTCAGTAGTGTCCTGGGATGGTCACTGCTGGTCACTGCTGGTCACTGCTGGTCACTGCTGGTCAGTAGTGTCCTGGGGTGGTCACTGGTGGTCACTGGTGGTCACTGGTGTCCTGGGATGGTCACTGGTGTCCTGGGATGGTCACTGGTGGTCACTGCTGGTCAGTAGTGTCCTGGGGTGGTCAGTGCTGGTCACTGGTGGTCACTGGTTGCCACTGCTGGTCACTGCTGGTCAGTGCTGGTCACTGGTGGTCAGTGGTGTCCTGGGGACAGAGCAGAGTGGTGGGTTTGGGGAAAAAGTGGACAAAAGTGACCCAAAGTGACCCAAATGGACTTTATATTGACCAAAGTGACCCAAAGTGACCCAAATTGGCAGAAATTGATCCTGAATTGGCCCAAATTGACCCAAATTGGTGTTGGGTTAATCCAAAGTGACCCAAAGTGACCTAAAATTGACTCAAAATTGACCCAAAATTGGCCCAAAGTGACCCAAAAAAACCCAAAAATTGACCCAAATTGACCCAAATCCACCTGGATTGGCAAAAATTGATCCTCAATTGACCCAAATTGACCTAAAATTGACCCAAAGTGAGCCCAAAGTGACCCAAATCAGCCTTGGATTGGCAGAAATTGACCCAAAGTGACCCAAAATTGACCCAAATTGACCCAAAAAATCCCCAAATTTACCCAAAAAATCCCAAATTGACCCAAAAAATCCCCAAATTGACCCCAAAAAAATCCCGAAATTGACCCAAAAAACCTCAAAATTTACCCAAAAAACCCCAAATTAACCCAAAAATCACCAAATTTACCCAAAAAATCCCCAAATTGGCCCAAAAAACCTCAAAATTTACCCAAAAAATCCCCAAATTGACCCAAAAAATCCCCAAATTGACCCAAAACCACCAAATGGACCCAAAAAACACCAAATTGACCCAAAAAAATCAACAAATTGACCCAAAAAACCCCAAATTGACCCAAAAAACCTCAAAATTTACCCGAAAAAATCCCCAAATTGACCCAAAAAACCACCAAATTCCCCCAAACCGCCCCAACTCGACCTCCGCGGCGCCTTTGGGGTAAAAAACCAGGAAAACGGGAAAAACTCGAGCAAAAAAAAAGAGATTTTTGGGTGGAAAATTCCCGAAAAATGTCCCCAAAAAAATCCAGAAAAACTCGGAAAAATCCAGAAAAATTCGAAAATTCCAGAAATCCGGAAAGTTCCGGGAAAAAAAAATCCCAAAATTTTAGAAAAATTCCCCAAAAAATCCAGAAAAAAAATTCAGAAAAAATCCGAAAATCCCAAAATTCCAGGCCGGGCTTTGGCCTTGAGGCCGAAAACCCAATTAACGGTTTAATTAACAAACCCGGAGCTAATTACCTCCTCCTGCCTCCTCCCCAAGGGCTCTGCGGGGAAATCGCGGCGATTTTGGGGCGAAAAACGAAGATTTTGGGAGAAAAACGAAGATTTTTGGGGCGAAAAATGAAGATTTTTGCGACTCGCGGAGCGTGAGGGGAGAGCGGGCCGACCGGAAGTGAGCGCGGGGGGACCGGAAATGGTGCCGCACCGCCGGAAGTGAGGGAAGGAAAAAACCGGAGATCAGCCATGGGGGAACGGAAATGGGGAGCACGGCCGGAAGTGAGTGGATAAAACCGGAAGTGAGTGGGTAAAAACGCGGAAGTGAGTGCGGAATCTACCGGAAGTAGCGGAATGACGTCACCGCTCTCTCCCCTCCCCCCCAGGGGCCAAAAAAAGGGAATTTTGGCCCCAAAAAAAAGCGGAAATTTGGCGCCAAAAAGGGGAAGTTTGGCGCCAAAGGGGGCGGAGCTTCATTTGGGGTCAAATTCGGGATTTTTTCGGCTCCAAAATCCCAAATTTTTCCCAAAAAATTCTTAATTTTGAATCCAAATTTTCCTCCTCCGGATTGTTTTTGATTAAAAATCCCAAATTTTCCCCCAAATTTCGCTTCCCGAAGGCCCAGCCCGCCCCTCCCCCACCCCGCGCGGAGCTTTTTCCTTTTTCCCAAATTTTTCCCCCAAAAAAACCCAAAATTTGGGAGAAAAAAAATGGAAAAAACCTCCGAAATCGGCGAGAGGCAGGTAGGGGGGAGGGGAGGAGATTTGGGGGAAATTTGGGGAAATTTGGGAGTTTTTGGGAGTTTTTTGGGAAGTTTGGTGACTCTGCCGGGTGGGGGAGGGGCGGCGGGGGGGGTTGGGAATTTGGGGATTTTGTTTTGGGGATTTTGGGAGTTTTGAAAATTTGGGGATTTTTTGGGATTTGGATTTTGGAGATTTTTTGGGGATTTTTGAATTTTTAGTTTTTGAGGATATTTTGGATTTTGGGATTTTGGGGAATTTTTGGAATTTTTGGGGTGGGGAATTTTGGGATTTTGGGATTTAGGATTTATTTGGATTTTTGGGGATTTTTTGGGGATTTTTGGGGTTCGGGATTCACTTTTTTTGGGGTTTTCCGGTTCAGATTTTGGGATTTTAAAGTGAATTTTTGGGATTTTAAAGTGACTTTTTGGGATTCCGGGTGGAATTTTGGGATCCAAAAGTGAATTTTTTGGGATTTTAAAACGAATTTTGGGATTTTAAAGTAATTTTTTTGGGATCCAAAACCGAATTTTGGGATTTGAAAGTGAATTTTTGGGATTTTAAAGTGAAATTTTGTTGATTTTTTAGTGAATTTTGGGATTTTAAAGGAAAATTTTGGGGATTTTAAAGTGAATTTTAGGGACTCCAGGGTTGGAATTTTGTCATTTCCTGTCAAATTCTGTAAATCCCAGTTGGGATTTTGGGATTTTTTTTTTTGATTTTTGGGATTTTTGGGGATTCCCAGTTTGGATTTTTGGGGATTTTTTGGGATTTTTGGGATTTTTTGGGAATTCCCAGTTTGGATTTTTTTTTATTTTTTGGATTTTCAGTTGAATTTTTGGGATTTTTTTTTTGATTTTTGGGATTTTTTCGGAATTCTCAGTTTGGATTTTTGGGATTTCCAATGGGATTTTGGGGATTTTTTTGGATTTTTTGGGATTCCCAGTTTGGATTTTTGGGATTTTTTGGATTTTTTGGGGATTCTCAGTTTGATTTTTTTTGTGATTTTTTTTATTCCCAGTTGAAATTTTTTTTTATTTTTGGGATTTTTTTTTGGGATTCCTGTTCCAACCCCATAACTCCCAGTTTGATTTTTGGGATTTTTTTGGGATATTTTGGGATTTTTTTTGATTTTTAGGATTTTTGGGAATTCCCATTTGGATTTTTTTTGGTTTTTGGGATTTTTTGGGATTCCCAGTTTGATATTTTTGGATTTTTCAGGATTCCCAGTTAGGATTTTTTTGGGATTTTTGGGACTTTTGGGATCCCATTTGGATATTTAGGATTCCCAGTTTGATTTTTTGGGATTTTTTGGGATTTTTCAGGATTCCCAGTTTGGATTTTTGGCATTCACAATGGGATTTTTTTGGGATTTTTTTGGGATTCCTGTTCCAAGCCCATAACTCCCAGTTTGATTTTGGGGATTTTTTGGGATTTTTTTGGGATTTTCAGGCTCCCCAGTTCCTCACCATGGCTCTGACTGGCGGCTCGGGATTTTTGGGATCCCATTTGGGATTTTTGGGGATTTTTGGGGATTCCCAGTTTGGATTTTGGGATTCCCAGTTCAATCCCAGTGTTCCCAGTTTGGATTTTTGGGATTTTTGGGAATTCCAGTTTGATTTTTTGGGATTTTTTTGGGATTCCCATTTGAATTTTTGGGATTTTTGGGATTTTTTGGGATTCCCAGTTTGGATTTTGGGATTCCCAGTCCAATCCCAGTATCCCCAGTCTGATTTTTTGGGATTTCCAGTTCCTCACCATGGCTCTGACGGGCGGCTCAGGATTTTTGGGATTTTTTTTGGGATTTTTTTTTGATTTTTAGGATTTTTGGGAATTCCCAGTTTGGATTTTTGGGGTTTTTTGGGATTCCCAGTTCAATTTTTGGGATTTTTTTGGGATTTTTCAGGCTCCCCAATCCCTCACCATGGCTCTGACGGGCGGCTCAGGATTTTTGGGATCCCATTTGGGATTTCTGGGATCCCATTTGGGATTTTTGGGATTCCCAGTTCAATTTTTGGGATTTTTTTGGGATTTTTTTGGGATTTTTTAGGCTCCCCAGTCCCTCACCATGGCTCTCACCGGTGGCTCAGGATTTCTGGGATCCCATTTGGGATTTTTGGGATTTTTGGGATTTTTTTTTTTTTTTTTTTGATTTTTCAGGCTCCCCAGTCTCTCACCATGGCTCTGACTGGCGGCTCAGGGTTTCTGGGAATTCCCAGTTTGGATTTTTGGGATTTTTGGGATTTTTTGGGATTCCCAGTTCAATTTTTGGGATTTTTTTGGGATTTTCAGGCTCCCAAATCTCTCACCATGGCTCTGACTGGCGGCTTAGGGTTTCTGGGATTTTTGGCAATTCCCAGTTCAATTTTTGGGATTTTTTTGGGATTTTTAGGCTCCCCAGTCTCTCACCATGGCTCTGACTGGCGGCTCAGGATTTTTGGGATCCCATTTGGGATTTTTGGGATTTTTTGGATATTTTAGGTTCTCCAGTCCCTCACCATGGCTCTCACCGGTGGCTCAGGATTTTTGGGATCCCATTTGGATTTTTTTGGGATTTTTTTTGGCTATTTCAGGCTCCCCAGTTCCTCACCATGGCTCTGACGGGCGGCTCAGGGTTTTTGGGATCCCATTTGGGATTTTTTTGGGATTTTTGGGATTTTTTGGGATTCCCAGTTCAATTTTTGGGATTTTTTTGGGATATTTTAGGCTCCCCAGTTCCTCACCATGGCTCTGACTGGCGGCTCAGGTTTTCTGGGATTTTTAGGAATTCCCAGTTCAATTTTTTGGATTTTTTTGGATTTTTCAGGCTCCCCAGTCTCTCACCATGGCTCTGACTGGCGGCTCAGGATTTCTGGGATCCCATTTGGCTCAAATGCTGCTGGACGAAGAGCCAAAGCTGCAGGAATTGAGGATCCTCGACCTGAACCCTGACCCTGAGAGCATCCCGGAGAGACACCGTGAGTGAGATCCCAAAATTCCCCAAAATTCCTGAAAATTTACCCAAAATTCTGGGGAAAAATCCCAAAATTTGGGGGTTTGGGGGCAAAATTTGGGGATTTTTGGGATTTTTTCATCCCAAAATTCTACCCTGAGAGCATCCCGGAGAGACACAGTGAGTGGAATTCCCGAAATTCCCCAAAATTCTGGAATTTCCAAAAAAATTCCTGAAAAAATCCCAAAATTTGGGGGGTTTGGGGTGAAATTTGGGGATTTTCGTCTCAAAATTTGGGGATTTTGGGGATTTTTCATCCCAAAATTCTACCCTGAAAGCATCCCGGAGAGACACCGTGAGTGGGAGCAGAAAATTCCCAAAAATTCCCAAAATTCCTAGAAATTTACCCAAAAAATCCTGAAATTCCTGAAAAAATCCCAAAATTTGGGGGTTTTGGGGATTTTTCATCCAAAAATTTGATATAAATTTCAATCCCGATTTGGCATTTTGAGTGAAATCCCAAATTTTCCCAAAATTCCTGAAATTCTGGGGAAAAATCTCAAAATTCTGGGGAAAAAAATCCCAAAATTTGGGGGGTTTGGGGGTGAAATTTGGGGATTTTCGTCTGAAAATTTGGGTATTTTGGGGATTTCTCATCCCAAAATTCAACCCCAGAGTGATTCCGGAGAGACACCATGAGTGAGATACTGAAATTCCCAAAATTCCCGAAAATTTCCGAAATTCCGGGGAGAAATCCCAAAATTCTGGGGAAAAATCCCCAAATTTGGGGACTTTGGGGAATTTTCATCCCAAAATGTGATATAAATTCCAATCCTGATTTGGCATTTGGAGTGAAATCCCAAATTTTTCCAAAATTCCTGAAATTTCCTGAAAAATCCTGAAATTCTGGGAAAAAATCCTGAAATTTGGGAGGTTTGGGGGCAAAATTTGGGGATTTTGGGGAATTTTCATCCCAAAATTTGATATAAATTCCAATCCTGATTTGGCATTTTGAGCGAAATCCTAAAATTCCAAAAAATTTCTGAAAATTCTCAAAATTTCCCAAAATTTTTTTAAAAAATCCTAAAATGTTGTGAATTTCTTTCCCCAAATTATCCAAATTGGGGAAATTTGACGATTTTGGGGATTTTTCATCCCAAAATTCGACCAAAATCCCAGATTGGTGTTTGGAGTGAAATCCTGAAAATTCCCCAAAATTCCCGAAAATTCCAGAAAAATCCAGAAAATTCCGGAAAAAAACCCCAAAATTTCCTGAAAAAAATGTCCAGAATTCTGTGAATTTTTTGGGTTTTTTTTTCAGAATTTATTTTTGGGGTTTTTTGGGATTTTTTAGGTGTTTTTTGGTGATTTTTTGGGGTTTTTTTGAGGAATTTTTTTGGGTTTTTTTTCCGCATTTTTAACGTTTTTTTTCCGGAACTTTCTTCGCCCCTCCCCCCGCAGGCTCCCGGGTGCGTCACTTCCGGTGTGACGTCAGCGAGGGGCGTGGCCTGGCGGCCATCTTGGAAGGCTGTCACGTGGTTTTCCACAACGCCTCATTGGTGGATGTGTGGGGGAGGAGCAGCGATGACGTCATCGCCAAAGTCAACGTGCTGGGTAGAGAGAGAAATGGGGGAAAAATGGGAATTTTGGGAAAAATGGGGAAAAATGGGGAAAAATGGGAATTTGGGAAAAAATTGGGAAAAATTGGGAAAATGGGAAAAATGGGGAAAAAATGGGGAATTTGGGAAAAATCTAGAAATTGGGGAAAAATGGGGATTTTGGGAAAAATGGGGAAAAAATAGAAATTTGGGGGAAATGGGGAAAATGGGGAAAAATGGGGAATTTGGGAAAAAATTGGGAAAAATTGGGAAAATGGGGAATTTGGGAAAAATCTAGAAATTGGGGAAAAATGGGGATTTTGGGAAAAACAGGGAAATGGGAAAAATGGGGAAATTGGGAATTTGGGGGAAAATGGGGAAAAAATGGGAATTTTGGGGAAATTGGGGAAAAATGGAAATTTGGGGAAAATCGGGAAAAAATAGGGAAAATGGGGAAATTGGAGAAAAAATGGGAATTTTGGGAAAATGGGAGAAATGGGAAAATTGGGGAAATGGGAATTTTTGGGAAAATGGGGAAAAAACGGATTTTGGGGGAAAAACGAGAATTTGGGAAAAATGGGGAAATCGGGAATTTTGGGAAAAAATGGGGAAAAAATGGGGAAATTGGGGAAAATGGGGAAAATTGGGGGAATTTTGGGAAAAATGGGGGAATTTGGGAAAAAATGGGGAAAATAGGGATTCTGGGAAAATGGGGGAAATGGGAAAAATGGGAATTTTGGGGAAAATCTGGGGAAAAAATGGGGAAAAAATGGGAAAATGGGGAAAACAGGGGAAATGGGAATTTAGGGAAAAATGGGGAAAAATGGGAAAAAATGGGAATTTGGGGAAAAAATGGGGAAAAGATGGGAAAAATGGAGAAATGGGGAAAAATGGGGAAAACGGGAAAAATTGGGGAAAATGGGGAAAAAATGGGAAAATTGGGAATTTGGCAAAAATGGGGGAAAATGGGGAATTTGGAAAAATGGGCAAAAAATGGGAATTTTGGGAAAAATGGGGGAAAAATGAGGAAATTGGGGAAATTGGGGAAAACAGGGAAAATTGGAATTTTGGGAAAAATCCTGGAGGAAATCGGGGGAAAAAATGAGGAAAAATGGGAAAAAATGGGGAAAAAATGGGAAAAATTGGAAAAACTGGGATTTGGGGTGACTGGTTTGTACTGGGATGGACTGGGATGGAATTAAAGGTAGAAAAATGGGGGAATTTTTGGGTTTTTTGGGGATTTTTTGTGGATTTTTTGTGGTAATTTTGAGGGATTTTTTGAGGGATTTTTGGGTCATTTTCGGGGCGATTTTTGTGGGATTTTCGAGGAGATTTTTGGGGAATTTTGGAGTATTTTTGGGGTATTTTGGGAGATTTCTTTGAGGGATTTTCGGGGGATTTTGAGGGAATTTCGGGGGGATTTTTTGGGGGGATTTTTGGGCATTTTTTTCGCAGCATTTCTGCAGAAATTTTGTGGGAATTTTTTGGGTGTTTTTGGGCAGTTTTTTCGTAGGAATTCTGCAGGAATTTTGTGGTATTTTTATGGGATTTTTGGTGAGTTTTTTTTTTAGCAAATTTCAGTATTATTTTTGGCAATTTTAACGCGATTTTTCGCTCAATTTTCCCCGAATTTTCCCCAAATTTCAGCCTCGATTTTTTTGCCATTTTTGGGATTTTTTTGGGGGTATTTTTGGGCAATTTTCTGCAGGAATTCTGCGGGATTTTTGTGTTATTTTAATGGCATTTTCAGCCTATTTTTTAGCGAATTTCAGTATTTTTTTTAGCAATTTTAACACAATTTTTCGCTCAATTTTCCCCGAATTTTCCCCAAATTTTTTTGACACTTTTGGGCTGTTTTTGGGCTCCCAAAACCCCAATTTTTCCCCCTTTCCAGGCACCAAAAACGTCATCAGGAGCTGCAGAGCCGCGGGAGTCTCAGCTCTGATCTACACCAGCAGCATGGAGGTGGTTGGGCCAAACACCCGCGGGGATCCCTTTGTCAGGTCAGAAAACCCCAAAAAAACCCCAGAAAACCCGAAAAACGACATCAGGAATGGACTCAGCGCCCTCGAAAACCCCTGGGGCACCAAAATACCCCAAAATATCCTAAAAATTACCCAAAAAATGGAGTCTGGAGACCCAAAAACGGCGAAAAAAATCCCTAATAATGCAAAAATCACCCCAAAAATACCCCAAAAATCCTCCAAAAAAACCCCAAAAAACCCAAAAAAGGACCTCAGAAATGGACTCAGCGCCCTCGAAAACCCCTGGGGCGCCAAAATACCCCAAAATATCCTAAAAATACCCAAAAAAACCCTCAAAAATTGGAATTGGGAAATGCAAAAACCCTAAAATCCTCCAAAATCACCCCAAAAATATCCCAAAAAAACCCAAAACTACCCCAAAAACCCCCAAAAAACAACCTCAGAAATGAGCTCAGCACCCTGAAAAACCCCCAGGAGCCAAAATCAGCTGAAAAATACCCAAAATAACCCAAAATAACCCCAAAAATTGAGTCAGGAGACCCAAAAATGCCCAAAAAAAAATCCCCAAAAAGCCCAAAAATAACCCCAAAAAAACCCCAAAAATGACCCAAAATCACCCCAATAATACCCCAAAAACCCCCAAAATGACCTCAGAACCCCAAAAAACCCAAATTTCGACATTTTTGGGTGACAAGGAAACCGAAAATCCCCAAAAAAATTGGATTTTCTCGCTGTTTTTGGCCAATTTTGGGGATTTTAAATGGGAATTTGGGGGAATTTTGGGGCTTTTCGGGGAATTTGGGATTTTTTTCCCCAAATTTTGGCATTTTTGGGATTTCCAGGGGTGACGAGGAAAACCAAAAATCCCCAAAATAATGACATTTTTTGGTGTATTTTTGCCGTTTTTGGGGCAATTTTTTTCTGGGGATTTTTTGGGAATTTTGATATTTCAGGAATTTGGGATTTTTCCCCAAATTTTGCCATTTTTGGGATCTCCAGGGGTGATGAGAAAACCCAAAAATCCCTGAAAAAACCTGATTTTTTTGCTATTTTTTGATCGATTTTCCCCATTTTTGGGGCGATTTTTTCTGGGTTTTTTTTGGGAATTTCCCAATTTCGGGAATTTCAGATTTTTTCCCCAAAAATGCCAAAATTTGGGATTTCCAGGGGTGATGAGAAAACCCAAAAATCCCCCCAAAAATCTGATTTTTTTGCTATTTTTTGGTGTATTTTCCCCGTTTTTGGGGCGATTTTTTCCGGGTTTTTTTTGGGAATTTCAGAATTTCGGGAATTTCATGTTTTTCCCCAAATTTTGGCATTTTTTGGCCCCAGGGGTGACGAGGACACCCAAAAATCCCCCAAAAATCCCCCAAAAATCTGATTTTTTCCCTATTTTTTGACCGATTTTCGCCATTTTTGGGGCGATTTTTTCCAGGTTTTTTTTGGGAATTTCAGGATTTCAAGAATTTCATGTTTTTCCCCAAATTTTCCCATTTTTGTCCCCAGAGGTGACGAGGACACGCCCTACCCCACCCGGCACTCAGAGCCTTATCCTCTCAGCAAAGCTCAGGCTGAGCGACTCGTCCTGGAGGCAAACGGGAAACCCGTGAGTGGTTTTGGGGGAAAAAACCCAAATTTGGGGAATTTCGGGGATTTTTTGGGTGAAATTTGGGGGATTTTGGGGGAAATCTGGGTGATTTTGGTTGAAATTCGGGTGATTTTGGGGGGATTTTAAGTGAAAATTGGGGGATTTTGGGTTACATTTTGGGATTTTGGGGAATTTTGGGGCATTTGGGGGAATTTTGGGTGATTTTGGGTGAAATTCGGGGGATTTGGGGGTTTTGGGGTGAAAGCTGGATAATTTTGGAATGAAATTTTGGGGATTTTGGGGGATTTGGGTGAAATTCAGGTGATTTTGGGTGAAATTTGGGGTGATATTTTTCCCCAAAAATTCCGTATTTTTTGCAAAAAATTTGACTTTTTTCCCCAAAACTCCACATTTTATCCCCAAAATTCCATATTTTCTCCCCAAAATTCCAGATTTTTCCCCCAAAATTTCATATTTTCCCCCCTAAATTTCATGTTTTATTCTAAAAATTTCACGTTTTTTCCCCAAAACTTCACATTTTCCCCGAAATTTCTCATTCTTTCCCCAAAACGTCACATTTTTCCCCCAAAACTCTGTGTTTTTCCCCCAAAATTTCACATTTTTTTCCCCAAAATCCCATATTTTTTGCCCAAAACTTCACATTTTTTCCCCAAAATTTCTCATTTTTTCCCCAAAATCCCATCTTTTTCCCCCGAAATTTCAGGATTTTTCCCCAAAAATTGTGTGTTTTTTCCCCAAAATCCTGTACTTTTTCTCCAAAATTCCATATTTTCCCGCCAAAATTCCGTCTTTTCTCCCCTAAATTTTGTATTTTTCAAAAAAAATTTCACATTTTTTGCAAAAAATTTCACATTTTTTCCTCAAAACTCCACATTTTTTCCCCAAAATTCCGTATTTTTGCCCCAAAATTTCGGGATTTCTCCCCAAATTTTCCCCTGTCCCTCAGGTGAGTGGCGGCGGCCGGCTGGTCACTCTGTCCCTGGAATTTCCTGTTCTTTTCTCCAAAAATTTTATGCTTTTTACCCCAAACTTCACACTTTTTCCCCAGAACTTCACATCTTCCCCCAAAATTACTTATTTTCCCCCCTAAATTTCATATTTTCCCCCCAAAACTTCACATATTTTCCCCAAAACTATACATTTTCCCCGCTAAATTCCATATTTTCCAAAAAAAATTTCACGGTTTTTCCCCAAAATTTCATATTTTTTCCCCAAAACTTCACATTTCTCCCCTGAAATTTCTCATTCTTTCTCCAAAATTCCATATTTTCCCGCCAAAATTCCATATTTTTCCCCAAAATTCCATATTTTCCCCCTAAATTTCTTACTTTTCAAAAAAAATTTCCTATTTTTTGCAAAAAATTTGACGTCTTTTCCCCAAAACTCCGTATTTTTGCCCCGAAATTTCAGGATTTCTCCCAAATTTTCCCAATTTCCCCAGGTGAGTGTCGGCGGCCGGCTGGTGACTGTGATCCTGGAATTTCTTTTTTTTTCCCCAAAATTTCACATTTTCCCCCCAAAATTCCATATTTTTCCCCCGAAATTCCACATTTTTCCCCAAAATTCCGCATTTTGCCCCCAAAATTTCATATTTTCCCCCAAAAATTTCATTTTTTTTCCCCAAAATCCCATATCTTTTCCCCAAAAATTCACATTTTTCCCCAAAACTCCACATTCTTTCCCCAAAATTCCATATTTTTCCCAAAATTCTGTATTTTACTCCCTAAATTCCATATTTTCCCCCCAAAATTCCGTATTTTTCCCTAAAAATTTATTGGTTTTGCCCCAAAATTTCACATTTTTCCCCAAAACTCTGCATTTTTTCCCCCCAAATTTTGTATTTTTTCCCCGAAATCCCATCTTTTTCCCCCAAAATTTCTCAATTTTTTTCCCCTGACCCCCAGGTGAGTGGCGGTGGCCGGCTGGTGACCGTGTCCCTTCGCCCCACGGGGATTTTCGGGGAGCGCCACGCCCTGATGGAGCTCTTCTACCGCCGGGGGAGGGGCTGGGGGGGGGTGGTGCCCAGGACCCTGCCCCCCCACGCTGAGCACGGCCGGGTCTATGCAGGTGAGAGAAATCCCAAAAAAACCCCAAAAACCCCAAAAAATTCCATTAAAGGCACCCCAAATTAATCCCTGAAAATTGCGAAAAAATCGCCGTGAAAAAACCCAAAAATTCCCCCAAAACACGCTGCCCCCCCACGCCGAGCACGGCCGGGTCTATGCAGGTGAGAGAAAAACCAAAAAAAACCTGAAAATAACCCCAAAAATTAGCTTAAAGTTATCACGAATTAATCACTGAAAATCGTGAAAAATTCTCGCGAAAAAAACAAAAAAAACGCCAAAAGAACCCAAAAAAACCCAAAAAATTATCTTAAAGTGACCCCAAATCAGTCCCTGAAAGTCGCAAAAAAATTCCTTCAAAAAACCCCGAAAAAAACCCAAAAAATTCATTTAAAGTTATCCAGAATTAGTCACTGAAAATCGTGAAAAAATTCCCGCGAAAAAACCCAAAAATTCCCCCAAAAATTCCCCCAAAACACGCTGCCCCCCCACACCGAGCACGGCCGGGTCTATGCAGGTGAGAGAAATCCCAAAAAAACCCGAAAAAACCCCAAAAAAATTCCATTAAAGGCACCCCAGATCTGTCCCTGAAAATCGCAAAAAAATTCCTCCCAAAAACTCTGAAAAACCCCAAAAAAAACCCCAAAAATTCCCTTAAAGGCACCCCAAATCAGTCCCTGAAAATCACAAAAAAATTCCCGTGAAAAAACTCAAAAAACCCCAAAAAACCCAAAAAATTATCTTAAAGTGACCTTGAATTAATCCCTAAAAATTGCAAAAAAATTCCCGCCAAAAAACCCAAAAATTCCCCCAAAAATTCCCCCAAAACACACTGCCCCCCCACGCCGAGCACGGCCGCGTCTATGCAGGTGAGAGAAATCCCCAAAAAACGCCAAAAAAACCCCAAAAAAATCCATTAAAGGCACCCCAGATTCGTCCCTGAAAATTGCGAAAAAATTGCCATAAAATCGCCCAAAAATTCTCCCAAAAAACCTCAAAAAGCGCCGAAGAAAACCAAAAAAAACCCCAAAAACCACAAAAATTCCCCCAAAAAACCCAAAAATTCCCCCAAAACGCACTGCCCCCCCATGCTGATCACGGCTGGGTCTATGGAAGTGAGAGAAAAACCAAAAAAATCCTGAAAATAACCCCAAAAATTAGCTTAAAGTTATCACGAATTAATCACTGAAAATCGCGAAAAAATCGCCGCAAAAAAACCAAAAAAACCCAAAAAAACCCTCAGAAAAACCCAAAAATTCCCCCAAAAATTCCCCCAAAACGCACTGCCCCCCCACGCCGAGCACGGCCGGCTCTATGCAGGTGAGAGAAATCCAAAAAAATCCTGAAAATAAACCCAAAAATTCATTTAAAGTTATCCCAAGTCAGTCACTGAAAACCACGAAAAATTCTCGCGAAAAAACCCAAAAAAACACCAAAAGAACCCAAAAAACCCCAAAAATTCCCTTAAAGTGACCCCAAATCAGTCCCTGAAAGTCACAAAAAAATCCCTTCAAAAAACCCTGAAAAACCTCAAAAATTCATTTAAAGTTATTCTGAATTAGTCACTGAAAATTGCAAAAAAATTGCCCCAAAAAAACCCAAAAATTCCCCCAAAAATTCCCCCAAAACACGCTGCCCCCCCAACGCCGAGCATGGCCGGGTCTATGCAGGTGAGAGAAATCCCAAAAAAAACCCCAAAAAAACCCAAAAAAACCCCAAAAATCCCCAAAAATTATCTTAAAGTGATCCCGAATTAGTCACTGAAAATGATGAAAAAATTCTCACGAAAAACCCAAATTTTCCCCTAAAATCTCCAAATCTTCTCCTAAAACCCCCAAATTTTTTCCTAAAATCCCCAAATTTTTTCCTAAAACCCCCAAATTTCCTCCTAAAACCCCAAATTTCCCCCAAAACCCCGCAGGCAACGTGGCCTGGATGCATCTGCAGGTCTCTAAATCACCCCAAATCCCCTCAAAATCCCCAAATTTCCCCCAAAATCCCCAATTTTTCTCCCAAAACCCCAAATTTTCTCCCAAAACCCCCAAATTTTCCCCAAAATCCCCAAATTTTCTCCTAAAATGCCCAAATTTTCCCCTAAATCCCCTCAAAACCCCCAAATTTTCCCCCAAAACCCCAACCCTTCAAACCCCAAACTTTTCCCCAAAAACCCCCAAATTCCCCCCCAAATCTCCCCTAGGCAACGTGGCCTGGATGCACCTGCAGGCGTCCCGCGCCGCCCTGCTCGACCCTCCCTCGGTCGCCGGCGAAGCTTTCTTCTGCTACGACTTCTCTCCCCTCCTGCCCTACGAGGAGTTCAACCTGCTGCTGCTCTCGGGGTTCCGCTTTTGGGGTCCCAGGGTGCCCGGGGGGCTGCTGGGCTTCCTGGCCTGGCTGAACGGCGCCCTCCGCAGGGTCCTGGGGGAGCTGTTCGGGGTCGGCTTCGCGCCGCTGCTCAACCCTTACACCTGGGCCGTGGCGTCGACGGCGTTCACCGTGAGGACCGACAAGGCCTGGAGGAGGTTCGGGTATCGGCCGAAATTCGGCTGGGAGGAGGCCAAGGAGAGGACGGTGAGGTGGATTGAGGGGCTGAAAGGGGTTTGAGGGGGAAATCCAGGCCGGGATTTGGGTCTGATCCTGATCCAGTCCTGATCCTGAATGGAATCCATGCCAGGATTTACCTTCAATTTGAATCCAGTTCTGATCCTGAATGGAATCCAGACCAGGATTTACCTCGGATCCCAATCCTGGCACTGATCCAGGCCAGGATTTGGATCTGATCCTGATCTTGAATGGAATCCAGGCCAGGATTTGAGTCTGATCCTAATCCAATCCCGGTCCTGAATGGAATCCAGGCCAGGATTTGTTTCCAGTCCTGATCCTGAATGGAATCCAGGCCGGGATTTACCTCTGATCCCAATCCCGGCACTGATCCAGGCCAGGATTTGGCTCTGATCCTGATCCAGTCCTGATCCTGAATGGAATCCAGGCCGGGATTTACCTCTAGTCTTAATCCAGTTGTGACCTTAAACAGAATCCAGGCCAGGATTTGGGTCTGCTTGTGATCCAAAATGGAATCCAGGCCAGGATTTGGGTCTGATCCTAATCCAGTCCTGATCCTGAATGGAATCCAGGCCGGGATTTACCTCTGATCCCGATCCCAGCTCTAATCCAGGCCGGGATTTGGGTCTAATCCTGATCCTGAAGGGAATCTAGGCCAGGATTTACCTCTGAGCTTAATCCACATTATGATCTTAAACACAATCCAGACCAGGATTTGGGTCTGATCCTCATCCAGTTGTAATCCTGAATGGAATCCAGGCCGGGATTTGGGTCTGACCCCAATCCAATCCTGATCCTGAACACAATCCAGGCCAGGATTCACCCTTGATCCCAGTCCTGATCCTGACTGGAATCCAGGCCAGGATTTACCTCCCCTTGTGATCCAGAATGGATTCCAGGCCAGGATTTGATTCCAGCCCTGATCCTGGGTCAGATCCAGACCAGGATTTGGCTCTGACCCTGATCCTGATTCAGAGCCAGGCCAGGATTTCAGAGTGATCCTGATTCAGGAGAAAATCCAGGCTGGGATTTGAGTTTGATCCTAAATCAGAAGGAAATCCAGACCAGGATTTGGCTCTGATCCTGACCAGATTCCTGATCCTAATAAAAATCCAGGCCGGGATTTGGCCCCACTTGTGATCCTGAAGGGAATCCAGGCCGGGATTTCCCTCTGATCCGAATCCAGATGTGATCCTAAACATCATCCAGACCAGGATTTGGGTTTGATCCTAATCCAGTTCTGATCCCAAATGCAATCCAGGCCAGGATTTCCCTCTGATCCGAATCCAGTTGTGATCCTAAACACAATCCAGGCCAGGATTTGGGTTTGGTTCTGATCCCGAGTGCAATCCAGGCCAGGATTTCGCTCTGATCCTAATCCGGTTCCGATTTGAAATGAGGTCCAGGCCGGGATTTGTTTGATCCGAAGCCAGTCCTGATCCTATGCAGAATCCAGGCCAGGATTTTGGAATGATCCTGATCCGGGAGGAAATCCAGGCCGGGATTTGGGTTTGGTCCTGATCCAGTCCTGATCCCGAACCTAATCCAGGCCGGGATTCACCTCTGATCCTCAATGTGATCCTGAGCGGAATCCAGGCCAGGATTTGGTTCTGATCCTAACTGGAATCCGGATTGGGATTTGGATCCAGTCCTGATCCTGAATGTAATCCAGGCCGGGCTTTACCTCAGATCCCAATCCCAGCTCGGATCCAGTCCGGCTTTTCCCCCATTCCCAATTCCGGTTCTAATCCAGGCCGGGTTTTCTGGGATTCCAGAGGAAATCCAATCCGGGTTTTCTGGAATTCCGTTGAAATTCCAGTTCGGGTTTTCCTTAATTTCTTCTTTTTTGGAATAATTTGCGAATAAAAAAATGGAAAAAAAGTGGAATTTTTGGTGGTTTTGTTTTGGGGATTTGGGGGAATTCGGGAGGATTTTGGGGAAACTTTGGGGAAGTTTTTGGGAAATTTGGGGAAATTTTGGGGAATTTTTGGGAAATTTGGGAAATTTGGGGAATTTTAGGGGAATTTTGGAGGAAATTTGGGGAATTTTGGGGAATTTTAGGGGAATTTTGGGGAATCCCGATCCCAGTTTGGCTCCACATTCCAGGTTTTCAGGATCCCAAATTCCCAAATTTTCGGGTTGAGATTCCCAAGTTTTGAACCCAAACTCCCCAATTTTTTCAGGTAAAATTCTGAATTTTGAGTTAAAATTCCCAAATTTATTCATTCAATTCCCATTTTTCGTTAAAACCCCAATTTTTTCATTAAATTCCCCAATTTTTTCATTAAAATCCTCAATTTCGGGTTAAAATCCCCAATTTTTTCATTAAAACCCCCAACTTTTGAGCTAAAATTCCAAATTTTTAGTTAAAATTCTCAATTTCTGAGTTAAAATCCCCAATTTTCAGGTTAAAATCCCCAATTTTTTTTAAAAAATCCTAATTTTCGGGTTTAAATCCCCAATTTTTCCAATAAAATCCCAAATTTTTTCGCTAAAATCCCACATTTTTGAGCTAAAATTCCAACTGTTTGGTAAAAATTCTCAATTTCTGAGTTAAAATCCTCAATTTTCGGGTTAAAAATCCCCAATTTTTCCATTAAAATCCCCAATTTTTCCATCAAAATCCCCAATTTTTTGGGTTAAAATCCCAAATTTCGGGTTAAAAATCCCAATTTTTTCATTAAAATCCTCAATTTTTCCATTAAAATCTCCAATTTTCGGGTTAAAATCCCAATTTTTCCATTAAAATCCGCAAATTTTGGATTTCCCGGCAATTCCCGAAGCTTTTCCCGCCCTTTCCCCTCCCCCCGAGATGACGTCACGATGACGTCACGCTGCCCTTCGGACTTCGCCCCTCCCCCACGGCGATGGAGGCGCTGCGGTGAGTGGGGGAGGGGCGGAGAAAAATCGGGAATTTTGGGGGAAAATCGGGAATTTCGGGGGAAATTTGGGGAAATTTTGGGGAGATTTGGGGAATTTTGGGGAGATTTGAGAGAATTTTGGGGGAAAATCGGGAATTTCGGGAGGATTTGGGGGAATTTTGGGGGAAATTTGGGGAATTTTGAGGGGGAATTTCTATGGAATTTTGGGGGAAAATAATTCGGGAGGATTTGGGGGGATTTGGGGGATTTTGGAAAAATTGGGAATTTTGATTTGGGGGAATAGGGGATTGGAAAATATGGGAATTTTGGGGAAATTTGGGGGAAATTTGAGGGGATTTTGGGGGAAATTTGAGGGAATTTTGGGGGAAAATTCGGGGATTTTGGGGGAAATTCGGGAGGATTTGGGGGAAATTT
Organism: Lichenostomus cassidix; assembly: GCF_008360975.1. NCBI lineage: Eukaryota > Metazoa > Chordata > Aves > Passeriformes > Meliphagidae > Lichenostomus > Lichenostomus cassidix. The sequence continues at coordinate 803,234 of NW_028147270.1, read as the reverse complement.
GGGGAATTTTCGGGGAATTTTGGGGAATTTTCGGGGAAATTTCGGGGATTTCAGGGACTTTTGGGGAGATTTGAGGGAATTTTGGGGGAAAAAATCGGGAATTTTTCGGGATTTAGGGGAAATTCGGGAGGATTTGGGGAAATTTCAGGGATTTTGGGGGAAATTTGGGGGAATTTTCGGGATTTTTGGGGGATTTTGGGAAGATTTGAGGGAATTTTGGGGAATTTTTGGGGAATTTCTGGGAATTTTTTTGGAATTTTGGGATTGTGACAATAATTTTTGGGATTTTTTTTTTGTTTTCAAGTTGATTTTTTGTAATTTTCGGGAATTTTGGGATTTTCCCGCTGATTTTTGGGTGATTTTCAGGGATTTTGGGGTTTTCAGGCACATTTTTTGGGGGATTTTTTGGGTTTTCCCGCTGATTTTTCGGGAATTTTGGGATTTCACGCCGAATTTTTTTGGATTTTCGGCAACTTTTTTGTTTTCCCGCTGATTTTTTGGGTGATTTTGGAACTTCCATCCGGATTTCTCGGGGATTTTGGGGATTTTCACGCTAATTTTGGGGCGAATTTTCGGAATTTCGGGATTTCCGCTCCGATTTTTTGGGGAATTTTCGGGAATTTCGGGATTTTCTCTCCGAATTTTTCGAGAATTTTCGGGAATTTCGGGATTTCCACTTCGGGTTTTTTTTTAAATTTTCGCGAATTTCGGGAATTTCGGGATTTCCACTCCGATTTTTTGGGGAATTTCGGGTTTTTCTCTCTGATTTTTCGGGGAATATTGGAATTTCCACTCCGATTTTTGGGGAATTTTCGGCAATTTTCGGCAATTTTCGGGAATTTTCGGGAATTTCGGGATTTCCTCTCAGATTTTTTTGGGAATTTCTCTCCGAATTCTTTGGGAATTTTGGGGAATTTCGCGATTTCCACTCCCATTTTTTTTTGGAATTTTTGAATTTTCACTCCGAATTTTTTGGGAATTTTCAATTTCGGGATCTCCCCCCCTGATTTCCTGGAACTTCCCATCATGCCTCGCTCTCCCCTCCCCCAGCTCTCTCTCCGGCCGCATTTTCCGCCCCTCCCCCCCCCGCCCCTCCCCCACCCCCCCCAGGCCCTTCTGGGTGCTCCCCGGGGGGGGGGAGGGGCGGCCCAGGGGCGTCATGGCGGCGAGTCTGGAGGAGCTCCGCGAGCAGGTGGGCAGCGCCGTAATTAACCCTAATTAGCGCTAATTAACCTTCACTGATCACCTCTGATCGTAATCGATAGTAATCGATAGTAATCAATAATGATCGATAGTAATCGATAGTAATCGATAGTAATAGATCATAACTGATAAGGATCAGCTCCCTGATTAACCCTAATTAGCGCTAATTAGCGCTAATTAACCTTCGTTGATCACCTCTAAACGTAACCGATAGTAATCAATAATAATCAATAATGATCGATAGTAATCGATTATAGTAATCGATAGTAATAGATCATAACTGATAAGGATCAGCTCCCTGATTAACCCTAATTAGCGCTAATTAACCCTCGTTGATCACCTCTGATCGTAATCGATAGTAATCAATAATAATCAATAATGATCGATAGTAATCGATGATAGTAATCGATAGTAATAGATCATAACTGATAACCATCAGCTCCCTGATTAACCCTAATTAGCGCTAATTAGTGCTAATTAACCCTCGTTGATCACCTCTAATCATAACCAATAGTAATCAATAGTAATCAATAGTAATCAATAGTAATCGATAATAATGAATAGTAATCGATAGTAATTGATAGTAATCGATAGTAATCGATAACGATCAGCGCCCTAATTAACCCTAGTTAATGCTAATTAACGCTAATTAACCCTCGTTGATCACCTCTAATCACAACCAATCATAATCGATAGTAATCGATAATAATCGATAGTTATCGATACGGATTAGCTCCCTAATTAACCCTAATTAGCACTAATTAACCCTCGTTGATCGTCTCTAATCATAATCGATAATAATCGATAATAATCGATAATAATCGATAACAATCAGTTCCAGGAAGAACCAAAATCCTCTCAATTTGATCCAAAATTTCATCCAAAATTTCCCCAAAATGTTCCTCGAAATCCCAAATTCATCCCAAATTCACCCAAAATCCCCAAATTTCCCCCAAATCCTCCTCGATTTCCCTGATTTTCCCCCAAATCCCCCAAAATTTCCCAAATTTCACCCAAATCTCCCCAATTTCTCCCAAAATAATCCCAAAATCACCAATTTTCCCCCAAATTTTGCCCTAAATCCCCAATTTCACCCCAAATTTTCCCCAAATTTCCCCAAATTTCACCTAATTTTCCCAATTTTCACCCCAAATCCCCCAAATTTTCCCCAAATCCCCCAAATTTCTCCAATTTTCCCCCAAATCCCCCCAAATTCCCCAAATTTCCCCCCAAATTTCCCAAAAAAAATTCCCAAAATTTCCCCAAATTGCCCGAAATTCCCCAAAAATTTCCCAAATTCCACCCAAATTTCCCCCAAAAAATCCCAAAAATCCTCAAATTTTCCCAAAATATCCCTAAATTTTCCCCAAATTCCCCCAAATTTTCCCAAATTTCACCTGAATTTTGCCCCCAAACTCCCAAATTTCCCCCATTTCCCCCCAAATTTTTCCAAATTCCCAAATTTTCCCATATTTCCCCCAAAATTTCCCCAAAATTCCTCCATTTTTCCCAAATCCCCCCAAAATCCCAATTTCCCCCAAATTTCCCCCCAAAAATCCCCAACACCCCAAATCCCCCAATTTCACCCTAATATTCCCAAATTTCCCCAAAATCCCCCAAATTTTTCCCAAATTTCCCCCCAGGTGGGCGTGGCCCTGGCGCTGCCCCTCCCCCCGCGGCTGGCTCTGGCTCAGGATGGAACTTTGGTGGAAAATGAAGAATTTTTTGGGATTTTGGAGCCTCACAGTGCCCTGGTGGCTCTGCGGCCGGGGGAGCAGTGGGAGCCCCTGGAGGTGAGACAGAAACCCCAAAAACACCCCAAAAAATCCCCAAAATAACCTGAAATGAGCCCAAAAAACACCCTGAAGTTATCCCCAAAAAATCCTGAAAAATGGCTCTGAAATATCCCCAAAAAAACCCCAAAATAACCCAGAAATAATCCTAAAAACCACCCTGAAATACCCCAAAATAACCCCCAAAAGAACCCAAAAAATCCCTGAAATGAGCCCAAAAAACACCCTGAAATTATCCCAAAATACCCCGAAAAAAAACCGGCCTGAAATACCCCAAAATAACCCCAAAATTACCCAAAAAATCCCAAAATTATCCCAAAAAAACCCCTAAAATGATCCCCAAAAAATCCTAAAAAATGGCTCTGAAATGTCCCCAAAAAAACCCCAAAAAAAACAAAAAATCCCCCAAAAATCCCAAAATTATCCCAAAAACCAGCCTGAAATTATCCCCCAAAAATCCCTGAAATTACCCGAAAAAACCCCAAAAAACCCCCAAAAAATCCCAAAATGAGCCCAAAAAACACCCTGAAATTATCCCCAAAAAATCCTGAAATTACCCAGAAATTACCCCAAAAAATCCCAAAATGAGCCCAAAAAACACCCTGAAATTATCTCCAAAAAATCCCTGAAATTACCCAGAAATTACCTCAAAAAAACCCCAAAAAAACCTGAAATGAGCCCAAAAAACACCCTGAAATTATCCCAAAATACCCCGAAAAAAAACCGGCCTGAAATACCCCAAAATAACCCCAAAATAACCCCAAAAAAATCCCAAAATAATCCCAAAAAAAACCCTGAAATTATCCCCAAAAAATCCTGAAAAATGGCTCTGAAATGTCCCCAGAAAAAACCCCAAAAAACCAAAAAATCCCCAAAAAATCCCAAAATTATCCCAAAAACCAGCCTGAAATTATCTCCCAAAAATCCCTGAAATTACCCAAAAAAACCCCCAAAAAAACCCCAAAAACCCTGAAGTGAGCCCAAAAAACACCCTGAAGTTATCCCCAAAAAATCCTGAAATTACCCAGAAATTACCCCAAAAAAACCCCAAAAAACCCCAAAAAATCCCAAAATGAGCCAAAAAAACACCCTGAAATTATCTCCAAAAAATCCCTGAAATTACCCAGAAATTACCCCACAAAAACCCCAAAAAATCCCAAAATGAGCCCAAAAACCACCCTGAAATTATCCCAAAATACCCCGAAAAAAACCTGGCCTGAAATACCCCAAAATACCCTCAAAATTACCCGAAAAAAACCCAAAAAATCCGAAAATTATCCCAAAAACCACCCTGAAATTATCCCCAAAAAATCCTGAAAAATGGCTCTGAAATGTCCCCAAAAAAACCCCAAAAAACCAAAAAAATCCCCAAAAAATCCCAAAATAATCCCAAAAACCAGCCTGAAATTATCTCCCAAAAATCCCTGAAATTACCCGAAAAAACCCCAAAAAAACACCCTGAAGTTATCCCCAAAAAATCCTAAAAAATGGCTCTGAAATACCCCAAAAAACCCACAAAAATCACCCAGAAATAACCCAGAAACCCCAAAAAAATTCCCAAAAAAATCCCAAAATAATCCCAAAAAACACCCTAAAAAATCCTAATAAACTGCCCTGAAATTATCCCAAAATATCCTTAAAAACACCCTAAAACTGCCCTAAAATACCCCAATTTCCCCCAAAATCCCCAAAAATTCTCCAGAATCACCCCAAAATCCACCCCAAACCCCCCAAAAACTGCCAAAATCCAACCTAAATCACCCAAAATCCACCAAAAACCCTCCAAATCCACCCTAAAATCCCCTCAAAAACCCTTTAAACCCAAAAAATCCCCAAAATCCATCCTAAATCCCCCAAGATCCCCCCCAAAAATCCCAAAAAATCACCCAAAATCCACCCGAAATGCCCCAAAAACCCCCAAAAATCCCCAAAATCCACCAGAAATCACCCAAAATCCTCCGAGAAACCCAAAAAAACCCCAAAAATCCCCAAAATCCACCCTAAATGCCCCAAAATCTCCCCAAAAAACCCCAAAATCCATCCTAAATCACCCCAAAAAAATCCCCAAAATCCACCCCAAACCCCCCAAAATCCCCCCGAAATCCCCCAAAACTCCCCAAAAATCCCCCAAAATCCCCCAAAAAAACCCCAAAACTCCCCAACAATCCCCCAAAAATCCCAAAAAAATCCCAAAAAATCCCAAAAAATCCCCAAAAATCCCCAAAAATCCCCAAAAATCCCCCAAAATCCCCAAAACTCTCCGGCAGGCCCCGCAGTG
>NW_028147270.1:752264-797460 GCF_008360975.1 Lichenostomus cassidix | reverse complement strand
CCCAATTTTTCCCAAATCCCCAAATTTTCCCAAATTTTGGATCCCAAATTTTCCCAAATTTTCCTAAATTTTGGATGAAAATTTTTCCCAAATTCCTCAAATTTTCCCAGATTTTCCGAAATTTTCCCAAATTCCCCCAAATTCCCCCAATTTTCCTCCCAAATTCCCCCAAATTTTTCCTAAGTTTTGGAACCCAAATTTTCTCCCAAATCCCCAAATTTTCCCCAATTTTCCTCAAATTTTCCCCAAATTTTCCCCAAATACCCCAAATTTTCCCAAAATCCCCAAATTTTGGTCCAAATTCTTCCCTAAATGGCCTTTTGGATCCTTTTTCAGTTCTCTAAATTTTCCCAAATTTGTCCCTTTTCAAAACCCCCAAATTTTCTCAAAACCCCAAATTTTTCCCAAATCCCCCAAATTTTTCCCAAAAACCCCAATTTTCCCCCCAAATCTCCCCTAGGCAACGTGGCCTGGATGCACCTGCAGGCGTCCCGCGCCGCCCTGCTCGACCCTCCCTCGGTCGCCGGCGAAGCTTTCTTCTGCTACGACTTCTCTCCCCTCCTGCCCTACGAGGAGTTCAACCTGCTGCTGCTCTCGGGGTTCCGCTTTTGGGGTCCCAGGGTGCCCGGGGGGCTGCTGGGCTTCCTGGCCTGGCTGAACGGCGCCCTCCGCAGGGTCCTGGGGGAGCTGTTCGGGGTCGGCTTCGCGCCGCTGCTCAACCCTTACACCTGGGCCGTGGCGTCGACGGCGTTCACCGTGAGGACGGACAAGGCCTGGAGGAGGTTCGGGTATCGGCCGAAATTCGGCTGGGAGGAGGCCAAGGAGAGGACGGTGAGGTGGATTGAGGGGCTGAAGGGGGTTTGAGTCCGATCCCGGCGCTGATCCAGGCCAGGATTTGGGTCTGATCCTGATCCAGTCCTGATCCTGAATGGAATCCAGGCCAGGATTTGGGTCTGATCCTGATCCAGTCCCGATCCTGAATGGAATCCAGGCCGGGATTTACCTTCAATTTGAATCCAGTTCTGATCCTGAATGGAATCCAGACCAGGATTTACCTCGGATCCCAATCCTGGCACTGATCCAGGCCAGGATTTGGATCTGATCCTGATCTTGAATGGAATCCAGGCCAGGATTTGTTTCCAGTCCTGATCCTGAATGGAATCCAGGCCGGGATTTACCTCTGATCCCAATCCCGGCACTGATCCAGGCCAGGATTTGGCTCTGATCCTGATCCAGTCCTGATCCTGAATGGAATCCAGGCCGGGATTTACCTCTAGTCTTAATCCAGTTGTGACCTTAAACAGAATCCAGGCCGGGATTTGGGTCTGCTTGTGATCCAAAATGGAATCCAGACCAGAATTTGGCTCTGATCCTGATCAGATCCTGATCCTAATAAAAATCCAGGCCGGGATTTGCCCCCACTTGTGATCCTGAAGGGAATCCAGGCCGGGATTTCCCTCTGATCCGAATCCAGTTGTGATCCTAAACACAATCCAGGCCGGGATTTGGGTTTGGTTCTGATCCCGAGTGCAATCCAGGCCAGGATTTCGCTCTGATCCTAATCCGGTTCCCATTTGAAATGAGATCCAGGCCGGGATTTGTTTGATCCGAAGCCAGTCCTGTCCCTGTGCAGAATCCAGGACAGGATTTTGGAATGATCCTGATCCAGGAGGAAATCCAGGCCGGGATTTGGGTTTGGTCCTGATCCAGTCCTGATCCCGAACCTAATCCAGGCCGGGATTCACTTCTGATCCTCAATCCTATCCTGAGCGGAATCCAGGCCAGGATTTGGTTCTGATCCTAACTGGAATCCGGATTGGGATTTGGATCCAGTCCTGATCCTGAATGTAATCCAGGCCGGGCTTTACCTCAGATCCCAATCCCAGCTCGGATCCAGTCCAGCTTTTCCCCCATTCCCAATTCCGGTTCTAATCCAGTCCGGGATTTCTGGGATTCCACTGAAAATCCAGTTCGGGTTTTCTGGGATTCCAGAGGAAATCCAGTTCGGGTTTTCTGGGATTCCATTGGAAATCCAGTTCGGGTTTTCCTTCATTTCTTCTTTTTTGGAGTAATTTGCAAATAAAAAAATGGAAAAAAAGTGGAATTTTTGGTGGTTTTATTTTGGAGATTTGGGGGAATTCGGGAGGATTTTGGGGAAACTTTGGGGAAGTTTTTGGGAAATTTGGGGAAATTTTGGGGAATTTTTGGGAAATTTGGGGAATTTTGGGGAATTTTGGGGAATTTTAGGGGAATTTTGGGGAATCCCGATCCCAGTTTGGCTCCACATTCCAGGTTTTCAGGATCCCAAATTCCCAAATTTTCGGGTTGAGATTCCCAAGTTTTGAACCCAAACTCCCCAATTTTTTCAGGTAAAATTCTGAATTTTGAGTTAAAATTCCCAAATTTATTCATTCAATTCCCATTTTTCATTAAAACCCCAATTTTTCTCATTAAAACCCCCAACTTTTGAGCTAAAATTCCAAATTTTTAGTTAAAATTCTCAATTTCTGAGTTAAAATCCCCAATTTTCAGGTTAAAATCCCCAATTTTTTTAAAAAAATCCTAATTTTCGGGTTTAAATCCCCAATTTTTCCAATAAAATCCCCAATTTTTTTGCTAAAATCCCACATTTTTGAGCTAAAATTCCAACTTTTTAGTAAAAATTCTCCATTTCTGAGTTAAAATCCTCAATTTTCGGGTTAAAAATCCCCAATTTTCCCATTAAATCTCCAATTTTCGGGTTAAAATCCCAATTTTTTCCATTAAAATCCCCAAATTTTGGATTTCCCGGCAATTCCCGAAGCTTTTCCCGCCCTTTCCCCTCCCCCCGCGATGACGTCACGATGACGTCACGCTGCCCTTCGGACTTCGCCCCTCCCCCACGGCGATGGAGGCGCTGCGGTGAGTGGGGGAGGGGAGGAGAGAAAATCGGGAATTTTGGGGAAAATTTTGGGGAATTTCGGGGGATTTGGGGGAATTTTGGGGAAATTTGGGGGAATTTTGGAATTTTGGGGAGATTTGGGGGAATTTTGGGGGAAAAATCGGGAAATTTGGGAGGATTTGAGGGAATTGATTTGGAAAATCAGGAATTTTGGGGGATTTGGGGGAAATTTGGGGGATTTTGTGGACATTTGGGGGAAATTTGGGGAATTTTGGGGAAAATTTGGGGAATTTGGGGGAAATTTCATGGAATTTTGGGGAAATTTGGGGATTTGGGTAGAATTTGGGGAGATTTGGGGGAAATTTGGGGAAAAATGGGGAAAAATGAGAAAAAATGGGGAAAATTTGGGGGAATTTGGGGGAAAAATGGGGAAAAATGGGAAAAAATGGGGAAATTTGGGGAGATTTGGGGAAAATTTGGGGAAAAATGGGGAAAAATGGGGGAAAAATGGGAAAAAAAGGGGCAAAAACAAGAGAAATTTGAAGAAATTTGGGAAAATTTGAGAAAATTTGGGGGAAATTTGGGGAATTTTCGGGAATTTTGGGGAATTGGGAAATTTCGGGATTTCAGGGACTTTTGGGGAGATTGAGGAATTTTGGGGGAAAAAATCGGGAATTTTTCGGGATTTAGGAAATTCGGGAGGATTTGGGGAAATTTCATGGATTTTGGGGGAAATTTGGGGGAATTTTCGGGATTTTTGGGGGATTTTGGGAAGATTTGGGGGAATTTTGGGGAATTTTTGGGGAATTTCTGGGAATTTTTTTGGAATTTTGGGATTGTGACACTAATTTTTGGGATTTTTTTTTTGTTTTCAAGTTGATTTTTTTTTATTTTCGGGAATTTTGGGATTTCCCGCTGATTTTTGGGTGATTTTCAGGGATTTTGGGGTTTTCAGGCTCATTTTTTGGGGGATTTTTTGGGTTTTCCCGCTGATTTTTCGGGAATTTTGGGATTTCACGCCGAATTTTTTTTGGATTTTCGGCGACTTTGTTGTTCTCACGCTGATTTTTTGGGTGATTTTGGAACTTCCATCCGGATTTCTCAGGGATTTTGGGGATTTTCACTCTAATTTTGGGTCGAATTTTCGGAATTTCGGGATTTCCGCTCCGATTTTTTGGGGAATTTTCGGGAATTTCGGGATTTTCTCTCCGAATTTTTCGAGAATTTTCGGGAATTTCGGGATTTCCACTTCGGGTTTTTTTTTAAATTTTCGCGAATTTCGGGAATTTCGGGATTTCCACTCCGATTTTTTGGGGAATTTCGGGATTTTCTCTCTGATTTTTCGGGGAATATTGGAATTTCCACTCCGATTTTTGGGGAATTTTCGGCAATTTTCGGCAATTTTCGGCAATTTTCGGGAATTTCGGGATTTCCTCTCAGATTTTTTTGGGAATTTCTCTCCGAATTCTTTGGGAATTTTGGGGAATTTCGCGATTTCCACTCCCATTTTTTTTGGAATTTTTGAATTTTCACTCCGAATTTTTGGGGAATTTTGGGGAATTTTCCGAATTTCGGGATCTCCCCCCCGGATTTCCGGGAATTTCCCATCATGCCTCGCTCTCCCCTCCCCCAGCTCTCTCTCCGGCCGCATTTTCCGCCCCTCCCCCCCCCGCCCCTCCCCCACCCCCCCCAGGCCCTTCTGGGTGCTCCCCGGGGGGGGGGAGGGGCGGCCGAGGGGCGTCATGGCGGCGAGTCTGGAGGAGCTCCGCGAGCAGGTGGGCAGCGCCGTAATTAACCCTAATTAGCGCTAATTAACCCTCGTTGATCACCTCTAATCATAATCGATAGTAATCAATAATAATCAATAATGATCGATAGTAATCGATGGTAATGGATAGTAATAGATCATAACTGATAACGATCAGCTCCCTGATTAACCCTAATTAGCGCTAATTAACCTTCACTGATCACCTCTAAACATAATCTATAGTAATCAATAATAATCAATAATGATCGATAGTAATCGATAGTAATCGATAATAATGGAAAGTAATAGATTATAACTGATAGTAATCGATAACTATCAGCTCCCTGATTAACCCTAATTAGCGCTAATTAGTGCTAATTAACCCTCGTTGATCACCTCTAATCACAACCAATCATAATCGATAGTAATCGATAATAATCGATAGTAATCGATAAGGATCAACTCCCTAATTAACCCTAATTAGCGCCAATTAACCCTCGTTGATCACCTCTAATCATAATCGATAATAATCGATAATAATCGATAATAATCGATAGTAATCAATAGTAATTGATAACGATCAGCGCCCTAATTACCACTAATTAGCGCTAATTAACCTTCATCGATCACCTCTAATCATAACCGATAATAATCGATAATAATTGATAATAATCAATAACGATCAGCTCCCTAATTAACCCTAATTAGCGCTAATTAACCGTCATTGATCAGCTCTAATCATAATCAATAATGATCAATAATAATCGATAACAATCAGTTCCAGGAAGAACCAAAATCCTCTCAATTTGCCCCAAAATTTCATCCAAAATTTCCCCAAAAATGTTCCTCGAAATCCCAAATTCATCCCAAATTCACCCAAAATCCCCAAATTTCCCAAATTTCCCCCCAAATAATCCCAAAATCACCAATTTTCTCCCAAATTTTGCCCTAAATCCCCAAATTTCACCCCATTTCCCCCCAAATTTCACCTGAATTTCACCCCAAACTCCCAAATTTCCCAAATTTCCCAATTTTTTCCCCAATTTTCCCAAAATTCCCCAAAATCCCCAAATTTCCCCAAATTTCCCAAAATTCTCCAAATTTTCCCCAAAATCCCCAAATTTTCCCCAAAATTCCCGAATTTTCCCCCAAATTTCCCCTAAATCTCCCAAATTTTCCCCCAAAATTTCCCCAAATTCCCAAATTTTCCCAAATTTCCAACCCAAATTTCCCAAATTCCCCCCAAATTTCACCCAAATTTCACCCCAAATTCCCACCCCAAATTTCCCCTAAAATCCAAATTTTCCCAAATTCTCCCAAATTTCACCTGAATTTCATCCCCAAACTCCCAAATTTCCCCCATTTCCCCAAATTATCCCCAAATTCCCAAATTTTCCAAATTTCCCCAAATTTTCCCCCAAATCCCCAAAATTCTCCAATTTTCCCCAAATCCCCAAAATCCCCAAACTTCCCCCAAATTTCCCCCAAAAATCCCCAAATTTCACCCCAAATCCCCCAAGTTTCCCCCAAATTTCCCCAAAATTTCCCAAATTTTCCCCCAGGTGGGCGTGGCCCTGGCGCTGCCCCTCCCCCCGCGGCTGGCTCTGGCTCAGGATGGAACTTTGGTGGAAAATGAAGAATTTTTTGGGATTTTGGAGCCTCACAGTGCCCTGGTGGCTCTGCGGCCGGGGGAGCAGTGGGAGCCCCTGGAGGTGAGACAGAAACCCCAAAAAACCCCAAAAAAACCCCAAAAAAACCCCAAAATAACCTGAAATGAGCCCAAAAAACACCCTGAAATTATAAAAAAAAAATCCTGAAAAATGGCTCTGAAATATCCCCAAAAAAACCCCAAAATAACCCAGAAATAATCCTAAAAACCACCCTGAAATACCCCAAAATAACCCCCAAAAGAACCCAAAAAATCCCTGAAATGAGCCCAAAAAACACCCTGAAATTATCCCAAAATACCCCGAAAAAAAACCGGCCTGAAATACCCCAAAATAACCCCAAAATTACCCAAAAAATCCCAAAATTATCCCAAAAAAACCCCTAAAATGATCCCCAAAAAATCCTAAAAAATGGCTCTGAAATGTCCCCAAAAAAACCCCAAAAAAAACAAAAAATCCCCCAAAAATCCCAAAATTATCCCAAAAACCAGCCTGAAATTATCCCCCAAAAATCCCTGAAATTACCCGAAAAAACCCCAAAAAACCCCCAAAAAATCCCAAAATGAGCCCAAAAAACACCCTGAAATTATCCCCAAAAAATCCTGAAATTACCCAGAAATTACCCCAAAAAATCCCAAAATGAGCCCAAAAAACACCCTGAAATTATCTCCAAAAAATCCCTGAAATTACCCAGAAATTACCTCAAAAAAACCCCAAAAAAACCTGAAATGAGCCCAAAAAACACCCTGAAATTATCCCAAAATACCCCGAAAAAAAACCGGCCTGAAATACCCCAAAATAACCCCAAAATAACCCCAAAAAAATCCCAAAATAATCCCAAAAAAAACCCTGAAATTATCCCCAAAAAATCCTGAAAAATGGCTCTGAAATGTCCCCAGAAAAAACCCCAAAAAACCAAAAAATCCCCAAAAAATCCCAAAATTATCCCAAAAACCAGCCTGAAATTATCTCCCAAAAATCCCTGAAATTACCCAAAAAAACCCCCAAAAAAACCCCAAAAACCCTGAAGTGAGCCCAAAAAACACCCTGAAGTTATCCCCAAAAAATCCTGAAATTACCCAGAAATTACCCCAAAAAAACCCCAAAAAACCCCAAAAAATCCCAAAATGAGCCAAAAAAACACCCTGAAATTATCTCCAAAAAATCCCTGAAATTACCCAGAAATTACCCCACAAAAACCCCAAAAAATCCCAAAATGAGCCCAAAAACCACCCTGAAATTATCCCAAAATACCCCGAAAAAAACCTGGCCTGAAATACCCCAAAATACCCTCAAAATTACCCGAAAAAAACCCAAAAAATCCGAAAATTATCCCAAAAACCACCCTGAAATTATCCCCAAAAAATCCTGAAAAATGGCTCTGAAATGTCCCCAAAAAAACCCCAAAAAACCAAAAAAATCCCCAAAAAATCCCAAAATAATCCCAAAAACCAGCCTGAAATTATCTCCCAAAAATCCCTGAAATTACCCGAAAAAACCCCAAAAAAACACCCTGAAGTTATCCCCAAAAAATCCTAAAAAATGGCTCTGAAATACCCCAAAAAACCCACAAAAATCACCCAGAAATAACCCAGAAACCCCAAAAAAATTCCCAAAAAAATCCCAAAATAATCCCAAAAAACACCCTAAAAAATCCTAATAAACTGCCCTGAAATTATCCCAAAATATCCTTAAAAACACCCTAAAACTGCCCTAAAATACCCCAATTTCCCCCAAAATCCCCAAAAATTCTCCAGAATCACCCCAAAATCCACCCCAAACCCCCCAAAAACTGCCAAAATCCAACCTAAATCACCCAAAATCCACCAAAAACCCTCCAAATCCACCCTAAAATCCCCTCAAAAACCCTTTAAACCCAAAAAATCCCCAAAATCCATCCTAAATCCCCCAAGATCCCCCCCAAAAATCCCAAAAAATCACCCAAAATCCACCCGAAATGCCCCAAAAACCCCCAAAAATCCCCAAAATCCACCAGAAATCACCCAAAATCCTCCGAGAAACCCAAAAAAACCCCAAAAATCCCCAAAATCCACCCTAAATGCCCCAAAATCTCCCCAAAAAACCCCAAAATCCATCCTAAATCACCCCAAAAAAATCCCCAAAATCCACCCCAAACCCCCCAAAATCCCCCCGAAATCCCCCAAAACTCCCCAAAAATCCCCCAAAATCCCCCAAAAAAACCCCAAAACTCCCCAACAATCCCCCAAAAATCCCAAAAAAATCCCAAAAAATCCCAAAAAATCCCCAAAAATCCCCAAAAATCCCCAAAAATCCCCCAAAATCCCCAAAACTCTCCGGCAGGCCCCGCAGTGGCCGTTGGCTCCCCAAGTCGCCGAGGGGAACCCCGAGGTGGCCAAAGTGTCCCTGCTGGTGGCCAAAGGTGACCCCAGGGGCAGGTTGAGGCTTTCGGCCCAAATTCGGGGATTGCGGTGGGACCTGGGGGGGATCGGAGCCGAGAGGATCTTCAGGTAACCAAAAACCCCAAAATTAACCCAAAAATAACCCAAAAATGTGCCCTGAATTACCCTAAAATATCTGAGCCAAATCTGCCTCAAAAATCCCGAAATTAACCCAAAAATCTGATCAAAATTACCCTAAAAATCTCATTCAAATCCACCCAAAATCACCCCAAATCCACCCAAAAATCTGCCCCAAATTACCCCAAAAAACCCCAAAATCAACCCAAAAAATCTGCCCTGAATTACCCCAAAAATCATCAAAATTACCCCAAAAAATCATCAAAATTACCCCAAAAAATCATCCAAAATCACCCCAAAAAAATCATCCAAAATCACCCAAATCCCCCAAAATTCGGGGCTGTTTTGGGACCTGGGGGGGATTGGGGCCGAGAGGATCTTCAGGTAACCAAAAACCCCAAAATTAACCCAAAATTAACCCAAAATTAACCCAAAAATCTGCCCTGAATTAGCCCCGAAAATCTGAGCCAAATCTGCCCCAAATTACTCCAAAAACCCCCAAAATCTGCTCTGAATTACCCTAAAAACCCCCAAAATAAACCCCAAAATCTGCCCCAAATTACCCCAAAAAATGTGAGTAAAATCATCCCAAATTACCCCAAAAACCCCAAAATTTATCCCCAAAATCTGCCTTTAATTACCCTAAAATATCTGATTAAAATTACCTCAAAATCACCCCAAAATCACCCCAAATTCCTCCCATCTGGAGATAAAATTTGGGGACAAAATTTGGGGATAAAATTTGGGGTTTTTTGGGTGGGATTTTGGGGGACTTTGGGGTGAACTTGGGGGGATTTTGGGGACAGTTTGGGGATTTTGGGGTCTCTGGGGTGGATTTGGGGTTTTTTTGGGGTGATTTCTTGGGTTTTAGGTGTCCCAGGTTGGATTTTGGGGTGAATTTTTGGGTTTTGGGGTCCCTGGGTTGGATTTTGGGGTCATTTTTGGGGTTTTTGGGGTCGCTGAGTTCATTTTCGGGGTGAATTTTGGGGTTTTTGGGGTGAATTTTGGGGGTTTTGGGGTGGCCGAGTCCATTTTTGGGGTGATTTTGGGGTTTTCGGTGCCCCTAGGTTGGATTTTCAGGGTCCCTGGGGGTTTTTGGGGTCACCGAGTTCATTTTTGGGGTGAATTTTGGGGTTTTTGGGGTGAATTTTGGGTTTTCCCAGGGAACTGCTCCGCGCTCTCACCTCGCTCTGCCAGGTTTGGGGTGAATTTTGGGGTTTTTGGGGTGATTTTTGGGGTTTTTGGTGTCCCAGGGTTGGGTTTTTGGGGTTTTTGGGGTGGCTGAGTCCATTTTCAGGGTGAATTTTGGGGTTTTTGGGGTGATTTTTGGGGTTTTTCCAGAGAACTGCTCCGCGCCCTCACCTCGCTCTGCCAGGTTGGGATGAATTTTGGGGTGAATTTTGGGGGTTTTTGGGGTCGCTGAGTTCATTTTCGGGGTGATTTTTGGGGTTTTTGGGGTGAATTTTGGGGTTTTTGGGGTGATTTTTGGGGTTTTTGGTGTCCCAGGGTTGGATTTATGGGGTTTTTGGGGTGGCTGAGTTCATTTTTGGAGTGATTTTTGGGGTTTTTGGGATAATTTTTATGATTTTTGGGGTGATTTTTGGGTTTTCCCAGGGAACTTCTCCGCGCCCTGACCTCGCTCTGCCGCGCTCTCGGCCAATCGCTGCTCAGCATCTCTGCTGCTCTCAGGCCTTTGCTGGAACCCCCGCGGGGGGAGGGGCGCTGACCACGCCCACCCCGACAAACCACGCCCCTCTTCCACCCTGACCACGCCCACTTCCAATAAACCACGCCTCCTCCCCATTAAACCACGCCCCTTTGAGGTCATCTGTTATTTCACCCTAAACCACGCCCCTTCATTTAAATATGATGTAATCACCCCAGACCACGCCCCTTTCTCACTAGCCACGCCCACTTATGATAAGCCACGCCTCCTTCCCCTCAAACCACGCCCCTTTCATTTCAACTGATTTTGCCCTAAGCCACGCCCCTTCATTTAGAGATGACGTAATTCACCCTAAGACACGCCCCCTCCCACACTGACCACGCCCACACCGGGAAACCACGCCCCTTTCAGCGCTAGCCACGCCCACTTCAAACAAACCACGCCCCTTTCCCTTCAAGCCACGCCCCTTTCATTTAAACGGAGTTCGCCCTAAGCCACGCCCTGTTGTCTTTAAGCCACGCCCCTTCATTTAAATATGTTGTAAGCCACCCTAACACACACCCCCTTCACCCAAGCCACGCCCATCTCGAATAAGCCACGCCTCCTTCCCTCCAAGCCACGCCCCTTTCATGGCAGCTGGTTTATGTCATTTGCCCGAAGCCACGCCCCTTTATCACTAGCCACGCCCACTTATGACAAGCCACGCCTCCTTCCCTTCAAACCACGCCCATCATTTTTTTAAATTAATTTTTTAAATTTAAAATTAATTTATTCCTAAGCCACGCCCCTTTATTTAAATCGGATTGGTTCCTCCTAAGCCACGCCCCTTTCCGCGCCAGACCCGTCAATCACCTCCAAGCCACGCCCACTGCTGTTAAGCCACGCCCAGTTTGACTAAGCCACGCCCCTTTCTTAATTAGCGACCCACTGATGGAGAAAAATGACAAAAAACAACCAAAAATAGAAAATTTTATTGGAAAGAATTGTACAAAAAAGGGATTTTCCAGGGAATTTCAGGGTTTTTTCAATAATTTTTGGGGTTTTTGGATAATTTTGGGGTTTTTCCATGAGATTTTGGTGTTTTCCTGATAATTTTGGGGTTTTTCCCATGGAATTTTGGGGTTTTTCCATAGAATTTTGGGGTTTTTCCATGGAATTTCAGGTTTTCTTGCATAATTTCGTGTTTTTCCCACGGAATTTCGGGATTTTCCCCAAATTTCAGGTTTTTCCCATAGAATTTTGGGGGTTTTCCCATGGAATTTCGGTGTTTTTTTAAATAATTTCGGGGTTTTCCCATAAAATTTTGGAGTTTTTAAAACAATTTTGATTTTTTTCCATGGATTTTAGGGTTTTTTTTCAACAATTTTTGGGGTTTTTTCCCATGGAAATTTGGGGTTTTTTCAATAATTTTGATTTTTTTTCCATAGAATTTTGGGTCTTTTTTCCCATAAAATTTCAGGGTTTTTTTTCAATAATTTTGGGGTTTTTCCATAGAATTTTGGGGTTTTTTTTTTCAATAATTTTGAATGGAATTTTGGGGATTTTGTGGATAATTCTGGTTTTTTTTTCCATAGAATTTTGTTGTTTTTTTTTTTTTTCCAGATTTGGGGAAGTGGGCGTGGTCAGAGCTCCAAGATGGCGGCCAGGCCACGCCCCCTCCTCCCCTCCCCCCGCTGGCTCCTCGCCCATCCCCCGCTGTCCCTGCGGAACAATTCCAACCCCAAATTTCGGGAGATTCCGCGGCCGTGAGGATCCTGCTGCAGGGCGGGGAGCTGGGGAGCTGAAAAAATGGGAATTTCACCCAAAATTGGGAGAGAAACGGGAAAGAGACGTGAAATAACGCAAATTTTACCCAAAATTGCCCAAATTCACCCCAAAAATCACCCAAGAAAGGACATAAAATGACCAAAAAACACCCAAACTCACCCAAAAAAGGACATAAAACAACCAAAAAATCTCCCAAAAATCACCCAAATTCACCCAAAATTGGGAGAGAAATGGGAAAGAGACACAAAAATCACACAAATTTACCCAAAATTCACCCAAATTCATCCCAAAAAAGGACATAAAATGACCAAAAAACACCCAAATTTACCCCAAAATTGGGGTCAAAACGGGCAAGAGACACGAAAATCACACAAATTTACCCAAATTCACCCAAAATCACCCCAAAAAACGACATAAAATGACCAAAAATCACCTAAAAATCACCCAAAAATTACCCAAAAGTTGCCCAAAAATCACCCCAAATTTCACCCAAATTCACCCCAAATTCACCCCAAATTAACTCAAAATTGGTAAAGAAATGGGCAAGAGATACAAAAATCACCCAAATTCACCCAAAATCACCCAAAATTGGCATCAAAAAGGGCAAGAGACACGAAAATCACCCAAATTCACCCAAAATCACCCAAAAATCACCCGAAATTCACCCAAAAAAAGACATAAAACAACCAAAAGTCACCCAAATTCACCCAAAAATGACCCCAAAATGACCCAAAAATCACCCAAAAAAATTGCCCAAAAATCACCCAAAATCACTCCAAAATCACCCAAAAATCACCCAAAAATCACCCAAAAATCACCCAAAATTGGTATGGAAATGGCTGAGAAACCCAAAAATCACCCAAATTACCCAAAAATCCCCCAAAATTCACTCAATACCCCCCAAAACCCCCAGAAATTCCCTTAAAATTCTCCAAAATAACCCAAATATCCCAAAATTCCCCCAAAAATCCCCCAAAACCTCCCAAAAATCCCCCAAAATCCCTTTAAATCCCCCAAAAAAATCCCTTTAAATCCCAAAAAATCATCGAAAAATCCCTCAAAAATCAAAAAAAACTTCCAAAAAATTTTAAAAATCCCAAAAAATCCAAAAAAATTCCCAAAAAATTTTTTAAAATTCCCCAAAAAATCCCCAAACTCCCCAAATTTGGGGTTCCAGCCTCACCCAGCTCTTTGGCAATCTTGACTCTCATGCTGAAGGAACTAAAATCCCAAATTTTGTCCAAAACTCTGCTGCCGCTGCGGTGAGTGGCCAAAACTGACCAGTGACCCTGCGGGGAGAAATGACCCAAAATTGACCAAAATATCCCCAAAAAATAGCCCAAAATATCCCAAAAAAATATCCCAAAATTGTCCCAAAATTAGCCCAAAGTATCCCGAAATTATATCAAAATTATACCAAAATTATACCAAAATAGCCCAAAATTAATGCAAAATATCCCAAAATTGTCCCAAAATTGTCCCAAAATTGTCCCAAACTTAGCCCAAAATATCCCCAAAAAAATCGCAAAATTAGCCCCAAATTATCCCAAAATATCCTGAAATTAGACCAAAATTAGCCCAAAATATCCCCAAAAAATATCCCAAAATCGTCCCAAAGTATCCTGAAATTATCCCAAAACTATATCAAAATCAGCCCAAAATAACTCAAAATTAACCAAAATAGCCCAAAATTATCCCAAAACAGCCCAAAATTAGCCCAAAAATATCCCCAAAAAAATCCCAAATTTGTCCCAAAATTAGCCCAAAATATGCTGAAATTATACAAAATTAGCCCAAAATAGCCCAAAATTGCCCCAAAAAAAATCCCAAAATTGTCCCAAAGTGTCCCAAAATAGCACAAATATACCCAAAAATGTCCCCAAAATAGCCCAAAACATCCCAAAATCAGACCAAAATTATTCCAAAATGATCCCAAAATTAGCCCGAAATATCCTAAAATAACCCAAAACAACCCAAAATTACTCAAAATATCCAAAAATGATCCCAAAATATCCCAAAAGAGCCCAGAATATCCCAAAATTAACCCAAAGTACCCCAAAATTATCCCAGAGTATCCCAAAATATCCCAAAATAGCCCAAAATGAACCCAAAACATCCCAATATCCCAAAATTAACCCAAAATAACCCAAAATATCCCAAAATTAGCTAAAATGAACCCAAAATAGCCCAAAATGAACCCAAAATAGCCCAAAATTAACCCAAAATTACTCAAAATGTCCCAAAAATATCCCAAAATTACCCCAAAATTACCCCAAACATCCCAAAATCCCCTTTTCTCCCCAAAATCTCTGCTTTTCACCCCAAATTTTCCCCAAATCCCGAATTTGGGGTCACCTGCAGCTTGCGGAGGAGGCGGCGGCGGGTGGGGGAGGGGACGCTGGGGGATCCCAAAATTTCGTCCCAAATTCGGCTGCCGGGGGGAGTGAGAGCGAGGCTGAGCAGGGATTTGGGGGAAAAAGAGAGGAAATTGGGCAAAACGGGGGAAACTTCCCCAAAGTGGAGAAGATTTTGGAGAGCGAGGGAGCCCCAGAGGGTGGGGGAGGGGAGGGGCTGGGAATTGGGGAAATTTGGGGAAATTTGGGGAAAATTGGGGAAAATAGAGAAATTGGGGAAATGGGAAAAATGAGGAAAAATTGGGAAAAAACGGAAAAAATGGGGAAAGAAATGGGAAAAAATTGAGAAAATGAGGAAAAATGGGGAGAAATGGGGAAAGGAATGGGGAAAATCAGGGAAAAAATGGGAAAAATTAGGAAAAAATGGGGAAAAATGGGAATTGGGGGAATTGGGAAATTGGGAAAAATGGGGAAATTGGGAAAAAAGTGGAAAATGGGGAAAAAATGGGAAAAATTGGGGGAAAATGGAAAAAATTGGGAAAATGGGGAAATTGGGAGAAAATGGAAACAGAAATGGGAAAAAATGGGAAAATTGGGTAAAATGGGGAAAAATGGGGAAATTGGGAAAAAAGGGGAAAATGGGGAAAATTGGGAATTGGGGAAAATGGGGGGAAAAAGGGAAAAATGTGGAAAAAAATGGAAAAAATTGGGAAAAAAGGGGGAAATTGGGAAAAATGGGAAAATGGGGAAAAGTGGGGAAAAAATAGGAAAAATTGGGCAAAAATGAGGAAAAATGGCGAAAGAAATGGAAAAATTGGGAAAAATGGGGAAATACGGAAAATTGGGAAAATTTGGGAAAAATTGGGAAAAATTGGGAAAAAATGGGAAAAATGGGGGAAAATGGAGAAAAAATGAGGAAAAATGAGAAAAAAATAAGGAAAAATGGGGGAGAATTGGGGAAAAATTGGGAAAAAATAGGAAAAATTGGGAGGGAAATGAGAAAACAGGGGAAAATGGAAAATTGCAAAGATTGGGCAAAAAATGGGGGAAAATGGGGAAAAAAGAGGAAAATAAAGAGGAAAGGAGGAAATTAGGGAAAAAATAGGGGGAAATCAGGAAAAATTGGGGAAAAAAATTAGAGGAAATTGAGAAAAATTGGAAGAGGAAAGGAAATTATGGGAAAAAAAGCAAAAAAAGGGGAAATGGAAGAGAAAACAGGAAAAGAAGAAAAAGATGAGAAAATGAGAAATGAAAAAAATAACGAAAGAAACAAGGAAAAAAGTAAAAAAACCCAAATTAGCACAAAATCCACTAATTAAAAGGTGAAAAATCCCTCCCAGACCACACCCACTCAAGCCCCGCCCCTTTCCCCAAGCCACGCCCCTCCCAGACCACACCCCACCAAGCCCCGCCCCCTCACCTCAGGCTCCGCCCCTTCTCCGCTGGCCACGCCCTCCAGTGGGCGGAGCTGCAGCAGGGCGGGGAGGCAGTGGGCGTGGCCTGGAGGGTCCCAGCAGCGCAGAGCCTGATGGGAAAGGGGCGGGGCTTAGAGGGGCGGGGCTTAGAGGGGCGGGGCCATTAAGGGGTGTGGCCTAAAGGGGTGGGGTTGGTGATGTAATGGCAAAAGGGGTGTGGCTAGGCAGACAAGGGGCGTGGTCTAGGTGAGGATGATGTCATGGTGGGCGTGGCTTACACGGAAAGGGGTGTGGCTTTTCATGGGGGTGTGGCCAAGGAGGGGGCGTGGCTTAGCAGAGAGAGTTATGGGTTTGTAAAAGAGGTGTGGCCAAAAACTGGGTGTGGCTTATGATCAAAGGGGCGTGGCTTGCCCATGAAAGGGGCGTGGCTTGTCCCCAAAGTGGGTGTGGTTTCTCACCCAAAGTGGGTGTGGTTTACCAAAGTGGGTGTGGCTTGTCGGCAAAAGGGGTGTGGTTTGAGATCATGGGGTGTGGTTTCTCCAAAGTGGGCGTGGTTTAGGTTGAAGGGGCGTGGTTTGTCCACCAAAGTGGGCGTGGCCCCAGCAATGGGCGTGGTTTAGGGTGAAGGGGCGTGGTTTATCCCCAGAGTGGGCGTGTCCCTGGCCGGGTGGGCGTGTCCCACCTGGAAGAGCCACCTGACCACCTCCTGCTGCAGCGCCGGGAACCTCCTGGCGGCTCTGAGCAGCGCGATGACCACGCCCGGCTGCCCATTGGCCAGCGGCTCCGAGAGGGCGGGGCCCAGCTCCGACAGCACCGCCCCCACCTGCGGGACACGCCCACCCGGTCAGGGACACGCCCACTCAGCGTGGGAAACGCCCACTGCACAAAACCCCAATCTGGCTAAGCCCCGCCCATCCCAGGCCACACCCATTCAAGCCCAGCCCACCCCAGACCATCCCACCTAAGCCCCACCCATTTCTGGCCACACCCACTCAAGCCCCGCCCATTCCAGCCCCAACCCACCCAAGCTCCTCCCACCCTTTCAGCCCCTCCCCTCTAAGCCCCGCCCACCTCTCTCCCAGCCAATGAAATCCCTGCTTTGAGCCCCGCCCAGTTTAGCCACACCCACCCCTCATTAGCATCCTCAAGCCCCGCCCCTTCTGGCCCAATTCAGCTCCTCCCAGCCAATGGGGTTGTCCCCTGAAGCCACGCCCATTTGGGGAAGCTCCACCCCCTTTCCCCACTTAAGCCACACCCCCAACCCCCAAGCCACGCCCACCAACCCTCCCAGCCAATCCCTGCCCACCACATCCTCGGGGGCGTGGTCCAGCAGGCGCTGCAGGCCGTGATTGGCCACCCGGTGGGAAGCCACGCCCCTCAGGTGACCCCGGAAGTGACCCTGGAAGAGCTTCCGGAGCTCAGCCGGCTCCATGACCGTCATGGCCGCCTCCAGCAGCCGCGAGTGGGCGGGGTCCTGCAGTGACGTCAGCAGGGGGCTGGACCAATCAGAGCGAACGCAGCAGGAGAAGAAACCAATCAGAGAAAAGGGCGTGGAAAAAAGAACCAATTGGAAAATAGATGCTGAGAGTGTCAGCCAATCAGAATACAGCGTCTGGGAGCATGAGCCAATCAGGAAATGGGGTTTGGCAGCATCGGCCAATCACGGGACAGAGCTGGGGATCGCTGGCCAATCAGAAAATGGGATCTGGAAACAACAGCCAATCAGGGAACGGCATGAGGCATCGGCGGCCAATCAGGAAACAGAGCCTGGGAGGCTCAGCCAATCAGCAAATGGGGATCCGGTGAGGAGCCAATCAGGAAACAGGATCCTGAGCCCTCAGCCAATCAGGAAACAGGGCCGGGGATCACCGACCAATCAGGAAGGAGGATCTGGCAGGGAGGACCAATCAGGAAACGGGGTTGTGGCGCATCGGCCAATCAGAAAAAGCGTTGGGGAATCTCAACCAATCAGAACACAGGGTTCAGAACCAACAGCCAATCAGAAAACAAGGTCGGATAGCATTGGCCAATCAGAAAACAGCAGCTGGAGGAAGCAGCCAATCAGCAAAAAGAGCTCCAAACCCACCAACCAATCAGCAAACACCCCCCAGCATCCCCAGCCAATCAGAACGAGGCTGGCGGAACAGCAGCCAATAGGAGCTCACCTCTGGTTGTGGGCGGGGCTGGCCTGGCTGAGGCAGCCAATCAGGGCGCGGCAGAGGCGAGAGCAGGAAGCTGATTGGCTGCGGCGCAGAGCGAAGAGGAGTTCCTGCAGAGCCAGGCTGGCGCAGGGCGGAGACAGCAGAGCTGGAATTTGGGAAATTTTGGGGAAATTTGGGGTATTTTGGGGGAGTTTTGGTGAAATTTGGGGAAATTTTAGGGGAATTTCAAGGAAAATTTGGCGAAATTTGATGAATTTTTGGGGCATTTAGGAGAAATTTGGGGCATTTTAGGTTAATTTCAGTAAGATTTAGGGAAATTTGGGGAAATTTAGGGGAAATTTGGGAAATTTTTGGGAATTTTCGGGGAATTTTAGGGGAAATTTGGGGAATTTAAAGGGAATTTTGGTGAAATTTGAGGAACTTTAGGGAAATTTTGGGAGAATTTAAGAAATTTTTGGGGAATTTTGGGGAAATTTGGGTTATTTTTGGGATTTGTTTGTTATTTTCGAGATTTTTGGCGCAAAATTTTTGGAATTATTTTGAGGATATTTTTGGGATTATTTCAGGATATTTTTGGGGTATTTAGGGGATATTTTGGGATATTTTTAGGACATTTTTGGTGTGATTTTGGGGTATTTTCAGGGTTATTTTGGAGTATTTTTTAGGATATTTTTTGGGATATTTTGGGGATTTTTTAAAATAATTTGCAGATATTTATTTCAAGGCTGGTTTGGGGCATTTTTGGGATATTTTTGGGACTATTTTAGGGTATTTTTGGTGCAATTTTGGGGTATTTTTGGGATATTTTTAGGGTATTTTTAGGATATTTTTGGGGTTATTTTGGGGTATTTTTGGGGTTATTTTGTAAAACTTTTAGGGTATTTTTTGGGATATTTTTGGGATATTTTTAGAATACTTTCAGGGTTGGTTTAGGGCATTTTTAGGATATTTTTTGGGGTATTTTAGGATATTTTTGGGATATTTTTAGGTTATTTTCTGAGATATTTTTGGGGTTATTTTGAGGTATTTTTGGGGTTATTTTGGGGATATTTTTTGGAATACTTAAAGGACATTTTGGGGTTATTTTTGGGATATTTTTAGGATATTTTGAGGTATTTTTGGGGATATTTTGGGATACTTTTGGGGATATTTTTGGGGTTATTTTGGGGTATTTTTGAGGATAGTCTGGGGATATTTTTTGGGACACTTTTAGGATATTTTGGGGTATTTTCGGGGTTATTTTGGAATATTTTTAGGGTATTATTTGGGATATTTTGGGGATATTTTTGGGATATTTTTAGAATACTTTCAGGGTTGGTTTAGGGTATTTTTAGGATATTTTTTGGGGTATTTTTTGGACGTTTTTGGGATTATTTTAGGATGTTTTTGATGCGATTTTGGGGTATTTTTGGGGTATTTTTTGGGACATTTTTTGGGGTATTTTTGGGAATATTTTGGCGTATTTTTGGGATATTTTTAGGATATTTTCTGGGATATTTTTGGGGATATTTTTTGGGATACTTTTAGGATATTTTGAGGTATTTTTGGGGATTTTTTGGGGTTATTTTAGGATATTTTTAGGATATTCTCTGGGATATTTTTGGGGATAGTTTGGGAATATTTTTTAGGATACTTTTAGGATATTTTGGGGTATTTTTGGGGTACTTTTGGGATATTTTTAGGATATTTTCTGGGATATCTTTGGGGTTATTTTGGGGTATTTTTGGGGATATTTTTGGGGTACTTTTAGGATATTTTAGGGTATTTTTTGGGGTTATTTTAGGATATTTTTGGGTCTCACCTGGCAGCTCCTCCTCCAAGGCCTCAGCCAACTTCTCCAGCAGGGGGCGGAATGAGGCTGGAAGCTCCGCCCCTTCCGGCAGAGACCACGCCCCCTCCTGCTTTAGCCACGCCCCTTTCTGCTTAGGCTCCGCCCCTTTCTGTTTTAGCTCCGCCCCCTCGAGGGGAGACACTGGGGGGAGAAGGGGAAGAAATTTTGGGGAGAAATTCCCAAAAATTGTCCCCAAAATCATCCCAAAACTGCCCAAATTCACCCGAAATTCACAACTTGCCCCCAAAATTCACCAAAACCTGCCAAATTCAACCCAAAATCCACCTCAGATCTCCCCAGGCTCTGCCAAATTCCACCCAAATCCTCCCCAAATCACCCTAAAATCCCCCAAATCCCATTAAACCTCCCCAAATCCTTCCCAGGACACCCAAATTCTCCCCAAAACTCCCCAAGATTTCTCCAACTCCTCCAAATCACCCTTCAAACCCCCCAAATCCCCCAAAATCCCCCCAAAACCTCATCAAATCCCCCCAAATTCCCTCAAGTCATCCCAAATCCCCCTGAAATCACCCCCAAATCCCCCCAAAACCTCCCCAAAATCCCCCAAATCCCACCCAAATCGCCCCCAAAACCCCCAAAATCCCAAATTCCCCCTCACCTGTCACGGCTCGTCCCCAGCACCTCCAAACCCCTCTGAAATCACCCCAAATCCCCTCAAATCCCTCTCAAACCTCCCCAAATCCCCCAAAATCCCAAATTCCCTCACCTGTCATGGCTTGACCCCCAGCACCGAAATCCCCCAAATCCCCTTCCAACCCCCTCAATTCCCCCAATCACCCCAAATCCCCCAAATCCCCTCTCAACCCCCCAAACCCCTTCAAACCTCCCCAAATCCCCTCAAATCTCCCCAAATCCCCCAAATTCCCCTCACCTGTGACTCTGCCCGCCCCAGCACCCCAAATCCCCCAAAACCTCCCCAAACCCCCAAATCCCCTCCCAAACCCCTCAAAATCCCCCAAATCCCCCAAAATCACCCCCAAATCCCCCAAACCCCTCTCAACCCCCCAGGACCCCAAAATTCCCAAACCCTCTCACCTGACGGCTCGCCTCCAGCACCCCCCAATCCCTAGTCCCCAAAATCCCCCAATCCCTTCAACCCCAAACCCTCCTCAAACGTCCCCAAATGCCCCAAAATCACCCCAAATCCCCAAATCCCCCAAATCACCTCCAAATCCCCCAAACCCCCAAAATTCCCAAAATCCCCTCACCTGTGACGGCTCGCCCCCCCAGCACGCCCAGCAGCGCCCTGAGCACGAAGCTCCCGTTGGGGTCTTTGGCCACCCGGGCCAGCCCCTCCCCCAGCAGCACCTCCCCCACCCTGCCCAGCGCCCCCCCCAGCCCCTCCCCCACCCCCCGCCCCTCCCCCAGCGCCCCCAGCACCCTCAGCAGGGCGGCCTGGAGCACCCTGGAGCCCCGGGGGTGACCCGCTGGACCCCCCAGACCCCCCGGGAGCAGCAGGGGCAGCAGGGCGGTCAGCTGGGCAGCTGGGCAGTGCGGGAGGAGCTGCAGGAGGAGCTGAGAGCCCTGAGGGTGCAGGGACAGGGCGGGGAGAGCGTGGCAGGCCTCGGAGAGCACGTTGGGGGTGAAGAGAGCTGGAAAAAATGAGATTAAATTGGGATTTTGAGTCAAAAAATGGGGATTTTGGGGTGGAAAATAGGGAGTTTGGGGTGAAAAATGGGGATTTTCGGGTGAAAAATGGGGATTTCAGGTCAAAAAATGGGGATTTGGGGTGAAAAATGGGGATTTGGAGCCCTGAGGGTGGACAGAGAGGGCTGGGAGGGAATGGCAGGACTCGGAGAGGACGTTGGGGGTGAAGAGAGCTGGAAAAAATGAGAGTTTGAGTTAAAAATTGGGGAGTTTGCAAGGAAAAATGGGGAGTTTGGGGTGAAAAATGGGGAGTTTGGGGTGAAAAATGGGGATTTAGGAGTGAAAAATGGGGATTTTGGGGTGGAAAATGGGGATTTTGGGGTGAAAAATGGGGAATAGGAGACGAAAAATGGGGATTTGGGGTGAAGAGAGCTGGAAAAAATGAGATTTTGAGTTAAAAATTGGGGAGTTTGGGGTGAAAAATGGGGAGTTTGGGGTGAAAAATGGGGATTTGGAGCCCTGGGGGTGCAGGGACAGGGCGGGGAGGGCGAGGGTGGCTTCGGCTAGGACGTTGGGGGTGAAGAGAGCTGGAAAAAATGAGATTAAATTGGGATTTTGAGTCAAAAAATGGGGATTTTGGGGTGGAAAATTGGGAATTTGGGGTGAAAAATGGGGATTGGGGGCAAAAAATGGGGAGTTAGGGATGAAAATTGGGCAGTTTAGGGTGAAAAATGAGGATTTTGGGGTGAAAAATGGGGAGTTAAGAGTCAAAAACCAGGAATTTAGGGACAAAAAATTGGGATTTAGGAGTGAAAAATGGGGATTTGGGGTGAAAAATGGGGATTTGGGGTGAAAAATGGGGATTTGGAGCCCTGGGGGTGGACAGAGAGGGCGGGGAGAGAATGGCAGGACTCGGAGAGGATGTTGGGGGTGAAGAGAGCTGGAAAAAAATGGGAGAAAACGGGATTAAATTGGGATTTTGAGTCAAAAAATGGGGCGTTAGAGTCCAAAATGGGGAGTTTGGGGTGAAAAATGGGGATTGGGGGCAAAAAATGGGGATTTGGGGGCAAAAAATGGGGATTTAGGAGTGAAAAATGGGGATTTGGAGCCCTGGGGGTGGAGGGACAGGGCGGGGAGGGCGTGGCAGGCCTCGGAGAGCACGTTGGGGGTGAAGAGAGCTGGAAAAAATGAGAGTTTGAGTTAAAAAATGGGGAGTTTGGGAGGAAAAATGGGGAGTTTGGGGTGAAAAATGGGGATTTCAGGTCAAAAAATGGGGATTTAGGGGTGAAAAATGGAGAGTTAGAGTCAAAAACCAGGAATTTAGGGACAAAAAATTGGGATTTAGGAGTGAAAAATGGGGAGTTTGGGGTGAAAAATGGGGATTTGGAGCCCTGGGGGAGGACAGAGAGGGCGGGGAGAGAATGGCAGGACTCGGAGAGGATGTTGGGGGTGAAGAGAGCTGGAAAAAATGGGAGAAAACGGGATTAAATTGGGATTTTGAGTCAAAAAATGGGGCTTTAGGGGTGAAAAATGGGGAGTTTGGGGTGAAAAATGAGGATTTAGGGATGAAAAATGGGGATTTTGGGGTGAAAAAATGGGGATTGGGGGCAAAAAATGGGGAGTTAGGGATGAAAAATGGGGAGTTAGGGATGAAAAATGGGGAGTTAGGGATGAAAAAATGGGGAGTTAGGGATGAAAATTGGTGAGTTTGGGGTGAAAAATGGGGATTTTGGGGTGAAAAATGGGGAGTTTGGGGTGAAAAGTGGGGGTTTTGAGGCAAGAAATGGGGAGTTAGAGTCCAAAAACAGGGATTCAGGAGGAAAAAATGGGGAGTTAGAGGTGAGAAATGGGGATTTAGGGATGAAAAGTGGGGATTTGGGGTAAAAAATGGGGAGTTTGGGGTAAAAAATGAGGAGTTTGGGGTGAGAAATGGGGATTTGGGGTGAAAAATGGGGATTTGGGGGGGAAAATGGGGAGTTTGAGTCAAAAATTGGGGAGTTTGGGGTGAAAAATGGGGATTTGGAGCCCTGGGGGTGCAGGGAGGCTTCGGAGAGGATGTTGGGGGCGAAGTGAGCTGTGAAATGGGGGAAAATGGGTATTTTCACTTAAAAAACGGGGAGTTAGAGGTAAAAAATTGGGAGTTTGGGGTGAAAAATGAGGATTTAGGGATGAAAAATGGGGGCGAAGAGAGCTTAACCTTAAACCCCCCAAATCCCCTCATAAAACCCCCAAATCCCTCATAATTCCCCCCAAATCTCTCATAAACCCCCAAATCCCCTCATAAAACCCCCCAATCCCCCATCAATTCCCCCCAAATCCCTCATAAATCCCCCAATCCCCTCAAAAACCCCCCAAATTCCCCCCAAATGCCCCAAATCCCCCAATCCCCTCATAAACCCCCAAATCCCATCATAAACTCCCCAAATCCCCCATAAATCCCTCAAAAACCCCCAAATCCCTAAACTCCCCAAATCCCCTTAAATCCCCAGAAATTCCCCCAAACCTATAAATTCCCCCAAATCCCCTCACAAACCCCCTCAGAGCCCCCCAGCCGCCCCTCACCGAGCTCCTCCTGGCTCAGCCCGTCCCGCAGCGTCTCCAGAGCCCTGCGGAAGTACTCGGCCGTGTCGGGATCGAGGCGCGGCGCCGACTGTCGCCGCTGTCGCGACATGGCCTGCCGCGGGGGGGGCGCCGCGTGCGCCGCCATCTTGGCGGGGGGGGAAATCTCGCGAGAGCGACGGGAAACACCGCGAGATCGGGGATGGCTCGGTTGTTGGCCACGCCCATTGGCTGTCAATCATCCATAGCCACGCCCCGCCCTATTAAAATCAATCATTCATTGCTCCGCCTTCATTTGCATAATTTATTCTGTTTATCATTCGTCGCCACGCCCCTTTCTCTGTCCCGCTGGCCCTTCTCCACGCTTGTCGATCAATTAATCAATCAATTAATCACTTATTGCCTTATCGATCACTTATAGCTCCACCCACAATCAACCAGTTATCAATCAGTCTTTAATTGCGCTGTTAATCACTCACTGCTGCACCTCTTTCCCTCTCATTGGATCGATCAATCAATCGCCAATTGCCCTGTCAATCACCCGGGACCTGTCAATCACCCGGGACCTGTCAATCACCCATGACCTGTCAATCATTATTTCAGCCACGCCTTTTCCCTTACACGTCACCTGCCAATCATCCAAATGTTGCCTCACCACCTGTCAATCACCTTTGGCCACGCCCCTTCCATTACAGATTGATTACCTGTGACCACGCCCCTTTCTAGTCATGATTGGTTATCGATCACGTTTGGCCACGCCCATTTCTAGCTAGGAATCACCTGTCAATCATCCTTGACCTCGCTGCCTTCCCACTTTACAGGTAACCTGTCAATCACCTCTAGCCCCGCCCCATTCTATTTACAAACCACCTGTCAATCACTCCAGCCCCGCCCCTTCCCCGGCAATTCCCACCTGTCAATCACCCAAACCACACCCCTTTCCTATTCACAACCCACCTGTCAATCACCCTAGCCCCGCCCCTTTCCCCTCAATCCCGCCTGTCACTCACCAAGCCCCGCCCTCTCCCATCACCCCCCGCGCCGCTCCCTCTCCCCCTCTCGGTGTTCCCTCCCCGCCGTTCCTCCCTCTCCGTTCCCCTCTCCGCCCGTTCCGCCCCGCGCCGTTCCCCTTCCCCTCGCCGCTCCCTCTCGCTATTTCCATCCCTTCCCGCCCCGCTCCGCCCGCCATGTCCGAGTCGCTGGGCTGGTGCGTGCAGGCCGTGCAGGCCGCGGCCGAGCCGGCGCTGTCGCGGGCGCTGCTGGCGCTGCGGAGCCGCCACACGCGGCGGGCGGGCGGCCCGGCCCGCTTCCGAGAGCGGGGAGGCCTCGGGCCGCTGCTGGAGCTCGTGGGGCCCGAGAGGCCGCGGCGGATCCTCGACCTGGCGCTGAGCGTGCTCGGGAATTGCTGCACCGAGCCCGGCTGCCGGCGGCAGGCACGGAGCCTCGGCGGCGTGCGGCGGCTCGGTGAGCGAGGGGAAAAAATGTGAGGGTGGAAATGTGAGAAATGGAGTGAAATGTGAGAGGGAATGTGAGGAAGAGTGAGGAAAATGTGAAGATGAAATGTGAAAATGTTGAGGAAGGAGTGAGGAAATGTGAGGGGAAGGTGAGGGAAATTGAAGTGAGGAAATAGGGGAATGTGGGAAATGGATGAGGGAAAATGTGAGGGAATGGAGTGAGGAAATGTGAGAAATGTGAGGAATTGGGTGAGGGAAATGTGAGGGGGAATGGAGTGAGGGAAATGTGAGGGGAAAATGTGAGGAGTGGTGGGCGAAATGTGAGGGGAAAATGTGAGGGAATGGAGTGAGGGAAATGGGAATTGTGAGGAGAATTGAGTGAAGGGAAATGTGAGGGAATTGAGTGAGGAAATGTGAGAAATGAGGGGAAGGTGAGGGAAATGTGAGGGAAAATGTGAGGAAGGGGTAGGGGAGGTGGGGAAATGTGAGGGGAAATGTGAGGAAAATGTGAGGGAAGGGAGTGAGGGGAATTGAGTGAGGGGGAAATGTGAGGGGAATTGAGTGAGGGGGAAATGTGAGGGGGAAATGTGAGGGGAAATGTGAGGGGAGAGGGTGAGAGGAAATGTGAGGGGGAATGGGTAGGGAAATGTGTGAGAATGTGAAGGGAATTGAGTGAGGGGGAAATGTGAGGGGGAAATGTGAGGGGAATGGAGCGAGGGGGAAATGGAGTGAGGGTGTGAGGGGAGAGTGTGAGGGAAAAGATACCGAAAATGGGGAGAAAAATATTGCATGTGAGGGGAAAAGTGCAGGGAGTGAGGGGGAAATGGCGGGAGGGAGGGGAGAGTGCAGGTGTGAGGGGAAAAGTGCAGGGAATGAGGGGAAATGTGGAGAAAAATATTGGATGTGAGGGGAAAAGTGCAGGGAGTGAGGGGGAATGTGCGAGAGAGAGGGAGAGGAGAGGAGTGAGGGGTGAAGTGCCGAGTGTGAGAGAAAAGATACCGAAAATGGGGAGAAAAGTGCAGGGAGTGAGGGGAAAAGTGCAGGGAGTGAGGGAAAATATGTTGAAAATGTGGAGAAAAGTGCAGGCAGTGAGAGGAAATGGCGGGAGGGTGTGAGGGGAGAGTGAAGGGGGTGAGGGGGAAGGCATCGAGTGTGAGGGGAGAAGTGCCGAGTGTGAGGGAAAATACAACGAAAATGTGGAGAAAAGTGCAGGGAGTGAGGGGAAATATAACGAAAATGTGGAGAAAAGTTGCCGGTGTGAGGGGGAAAGTGGAAGGAGTGAGGGAAAAAATGTGGAAAATGTGGAGAAAAGTGTGGGGAGTGAGGGGAGAGGAGAGGTGTAAGGGGAAAAGAGCCGAGTGTGAGGGAAAATATAACGAAAATGGGGAGGAAAATATTGGATGTGAGGAGAAAAGTGCAAGGAATGAGGGGAAATATATTGAAAATGTGGAGAAAAGTGCAGGGAGTGAGGGGAAATTACCGGTTGTGAGGGGAAAGATGGAAAAAAAGTATCGGAAATGTGGGGAAAAGTTATCGGGTGTGAGGGGAAGGTGCGGGAATGAGGGAAAAGATTGGGAAAATGTGGAGAAAAGTGCAGGGAATGTGGAGAAAAGTACCGGATGTGAGGAGAAATATATAAAAAATACGAAGAAAAGTGCCGGATGTGAGGGAAAAGTATCAGGAATGAGGTAAAAAGTACCGGATGTGAGGGGAAAAGTGTAGGGAATGTGGAGAAAATCACCAGGTGTGAGGGGAAAGTGCAAGGAGTGAGGGAAAAAATAAAGGAAATGTGGAGAAAAATGTACTGGGAAGGAGGGGAAAATTATCGGGAATGGGGAAAATGTGCATCTGCTCTCCCAGTGTCCATCTGACCCCAATCCCAGTGTTCCCAGTGTCCATCCCAAATCCCAGTGTCCATCCTGACCCAATTTCCAGTGTTCCCAGTGTCCATCCTGACCCCAATCCCAGTGTCCATCCCTGTGTTCCCACTGTCCAACCCATTCCCAGTGTCCATCCCAGTCTTCCCAGTGTCCATCCCAACCTAAATCCCAAATTTTCCACAATCTCAGTGTCCATCCTGGCTCTGGCTGCTGTCCATCCCAAATCCCAGTGTCCATCCCCAATCCCAGTGTCCATCCTGACCCAAATCCCAAATTTTCCCCAAATTTTCCCCAAATTTTCCCCAAATTTTTCCCAAATTTCAGTGTCCATCCTGGCTCTGGCCACTGTCCATCCCAATTCCCACTGTCCATCCCCAGTCCCACTGTCCATCCCAAATCCCAGTGTCCATCCTGACCCAAATCCTAAATTTTTCCCAAATTTCAGTGTCCATCCTGGTTCTGGCCGCTGTCCATCCCCAATCCCAGTGTCCATCCTGACCCAAATCCCAAATTTTCCCCAAATTTCAGTGTCCATCCTGGCTCTGGCCACTGCCCATCCCAAATCCCAGTGTCCATCCTGACCCAAATCCCAAATTTTTCCCAATCCCAGTGTCCATCCTGACCCAAATCCCAAATTTTCCCCAATCCCAGTGTCCATCCTGACCCAAATCCCAAATTTTTCCCAATTTCAGTGTCCATCCTGGCTCTGGCCACTGTCCCCGAGAGTGTCCAGAACAGAGTCGCTCGGACTTTGGCCAACCTGGCCCTGGAGCCTGAGGGAGCTCGGGACGTCCTGGAGGCTGGTGAGGGGAAATTTGGGGATTTTGGGGGGGATTTGGGGAGAGTGGGGGGGTTTGAGTTTGAGGGGAGGGGTTGGGAGGAGAGATTTTGGGGGAAATTTCAGGAATTTTGGAGGGTTTTTGGGAAGTTTGGGGGATTTGAGGGAATTTCGGGGGGATTTGGGGAGAATTCTGAATTATTTTGGGGAATTTGGGGTGATTTCCTTGAAGTTTAGGGTGATTTTGAGGGAGATTTTGGGGATTTTGAGGGAGATTTGGGGGATTTTGAGGGGATTTGGGGTGGTTTGGGGGAGATTTTGGGGAATTTTCAGGAATTTGGGGGGATTTTGGGAATTTTGGGGGACTTGAGGGAGTTTTCGGGAGATTTTCAGGAAATTTGGGGGGATTTTTTAAAAATTTGGCGGGATTTTCAGGGATTTTGGGTGGATTTGAAGGAATTTTGGGAAGGTTTGAGGTGGGATTTGGGGGAATTTGAGGGGATTTTGGGAGGATTTGGGAAATTTGGGGAGTTCAGGGAGGATTTGGGGAAATTTTTTGGGGAAATTTCGGTTGAATTTCCAGGAATTTGGTACCAATTTGGGGAAATTTCGCGGAATTTAACCCTTTTGGGGACTTTCTGGTGACATTCCGGGGGTTTTGGGGAGGATTTGGGGGTCCTGAACCTCCCGAACTTCCCAAAAATTCCCAAATTTTTTAGGCGCCGCCCCCCTGCTCATTGCTCTGACGTCATCTTGCTCCACCCCCGGCTGTCTGCTCAGCGCTGCCAGAGCCCTGCGGATTTTGGGGTCACCCCAAAACCCCAAAAACACCCCAAAAAACCCCAAAAACACCCCGAAAAACCCCAAAAACCACCCGGAAAACCCCAAAAACCACCCTGAAAACCCCAAAAACCCCCCAGGACCCCCAAAATTCCCCCAAAATCCCCCGAAAAACACTCAAAACCATCCCAAAAACTCCCAAAACCTCCTGAAAAACTCCCAAAATCCACACAAAATCCCCCAAAATCCCCATGAAATCCCCCAAAACCTCCTGAAAGACCCCAGAACCTCCCAAAACCCCAAATCCCCCTCAAATCCCCCAAAACCACCCCAAATTGCCCCAAAACCTCCCCAAAAATGCAGAACTCCCCAAAAATTCCAAAATCTCCCCAAAATCCCCCGTTTTCCTGCCCCAGAACTCCCAAAATGACCCCAAATCCTCCCAAGACCACCCCAAACCTCCTCTAAACCACCCCAAACACACCCA
Source organism: Lichenostomus cassidix (assembly GCF_008360975.1). Classification (NCBI taxonomy): domain Eukaryota; kingdom Metazoa; phylum Chordata; class Aves; order Passeriformes; family Meliphagidae; genus Lichenostomus; species Lichenostomus cassidix. The sequence continues at coordinate 767,926 of NW_028147270.1, read as the reverse complement.
AAATGACCCTAAGAACCACCCAAAGCCCCCCAAAATTTCAAAACCCCACCAGAACCCCCCGAAAAACCCCAAATTCCCCCTCCTGCCTCCCCAAACCACCTCCAAATCCTCTTCAAACCACCCCAAACCCCCCCAAAACTCCAGCAAAGCCCCCAAAACCACCCCAAATCCCCTCTAAACCTCCCCAAAAACCCCCAAAATCCCCAACCCTCCCCCAAATTGCCTCTGCTGCCCCCCAAACCCCCTTAAATCCCCCCAAATCCACCCCAAATCCCCCAAAACTCCAGCAAACCCCCACAAAATGACCCCAAATCCTCTCAAACCCACCCCAAACCACCCCAAAAAAACCCCAAATCCCCTGCAAACCACCCCAAATCCCTCCAAATCCACCCCAAATCTCCCCAAAATGACCCCAAAACCCCCCAAAATTCCACCAAACCCCCCAAAACCACCCCAAATCTCCCCAAAATGACCCCAAATCTCCCCCAAATGACCCCAAATCCCCCAAGTCCACCCCAAATCTCCCCAAACCCACCCCAAATCCCTCCCAACCCCAAAAACCCCAACCTCCCCCCCAAACCTCCTCCTTCCCCCTCCTCCCCCCCCACACCCTCGCCCAGGCCGTCTCCGCCCTGTCCAGCCGTCTGTCCGGCCTGGACCCCGCTGACCCCTGTGCCCCCGGGCTGGCCCGAGCTCTGGGGGGGCTGCTGCTGGCTCCCTGTCCCCCCTGGGCGCTGCAGGGGGTCACCCCGGCCTTGGGGACACTGGTCAGGCTGGCCGCTGACCCCCGCAGGGACCCCCGGGGGGTGGCACTGGGCGCTCTGGCCGCGGTCAGTGGTCAAGGGGGGCTGCGGCCCAAGCTGGGGGCGGCTGGGGCTGTGGAGGTGGTGGTGGGAGTGGTGAGGAGGGGGCTGCGGGCAGGGGAGACCCCCAGCCTGAGCGGGGGGGGAGCTGAGCGGGGCGGGGGCAAATTCGGGGGTTTGGGGGCAAAATCGGGAGTTTGGGTCAAAATTGGGGATTTTGGGTCCAAATTGGGGGATTCTGGGTCAAAATCGGGGGATTTTGGGTGCAAATCAGGGGATTTTGGGTCCAACTTGGGGGATTCTGGGTCCAAATTGGGGGACTCTGGATCCAAATTGGGGGATTTTGGGTCAAAATCGGGAGATTTTGGGTCTAAATTGGGGGAGTTTGGCTCAAAATCAGAGGATTTTGGGTCTAAATTGGGGGATTTTGGTCCCAAAATTGACAGTAATTCCAAATTGGGTGAGGGTCCTGAGTTGGGTGGGAGCAAAATCAGGGGTTTTGGGTCCAAATCGGGGGGTTTTGGGTCAAAATCAGGAGATTTTGGGTCCAAATCGGGGGATTTTGTGTGCAAATCAGGGGATTTTGGGGCTAAATCAGGGGGTTTTGGGTCCAAATCAGGGGATTTTGGGCCCAAACTGGGTGGGGGTCCCGAATTCACGGGTGGTTCTCAACTGGGGAAAGGTCTTGAATTGAGTGAGGGTCCCAAATCAGGGGGTTTTGGGTCTAAATTGGGGGATTTTGGGTCTAAATCAGGGGGTTTTGGGCCCAAATGGAGTGGGGATCCCAAACTAAAGGGTGGGAGTTCCCAATTTGGGGCTGGGGGTCCCCAGTTAAAAGGGGGTGACCCCAAATTTGGGGCTGGGGGTCCCAAATCCAGGTCCAGACGCTCCCAGTGCCGATCCAAAATTGGGTCTGGGGGCTCCCATTTAGGTGCCAATCCCAAATTTCAGGGTGATCATTCCAAATTTGGGTCCGGGGGTCTCCAGTTTGGGTCTGGGGGTCCCGAAATCCCACCTGAGAGCTCCGAATTTGGGTCTGGGGGTCCCAAATTCGAGTCTCTGGGTCCCCAGTTCACCCCTGCCTCCCCTCAATTTGAGTCTGGGGTCTCCCATTTAGCTTCCAATCCCCAATTCATCCCCAACTCCCCTCAATTCCAGTCAGGGGATCCCAAATTTGGCTCTGAGGATCCCGAATTTGAGTCTGGGGGTCCCAAATTTACCCCAAATTCCCCTAAATTTGAGTCTGGTGCCCCCCAGTTCACCCCTGGCACCCCCCAATTTGAGTCTGGGGTCTCCCATTTGGGTTCCAATCCCCAGTTTGACTCTGAGGATCCCCAGTTTGGGTCTGAGAGCTCCCAATTTGAGTCTGGTGGTCCCAAATCTCCCCAGTTTGAGTCTGGGGGTCCTCAGTTCTCCGCAGCAGCCCCCTGTTTCCCCCCGGGCACCCCCCAATTCGAGTCGGGGGTCTCCCATTTGGGTTCCAATCCCCAATTTGGCTCTGGGGATCCCCAGTTTGGGTCTGGAGACCCCAAATTTCAGGGTAAAACCCCCAAATTTGGGTCAAACTCCCCTGAATTCTCCTCAGCAGACCCCCGTTTCACCCCCAGCACCCCCCAGTTTGAGTCTGGGGGTCCCAAATCTCCCCAATTTGGCTCTGATGACCCCAAATTTGGCTCTGATGACCCCAAATTTGACTCCGGGGGTCCCCAATTTGGCCCAGCAGCCCCCCGTTTCCCCCCAGGCACCCCCCAATTCGAGTCTGGGGGTCCCAAATCTCCCCAGTTTGGCTCTGATGACCCCAAATTTGGCTCTGATGACCCCAAATTCTCCCTGGCAGCCCCCCGTTTCCCCCCTGGCACCCCCCAATTCGAGTCTGGGGATCCCAAATCTCCCCAATTTGGCTCTGATGACCCCAAATGTGGTCTGGGGGTCCCCAGTTTGGCCCAGCAGCCCCCCATTTCCCCCCGGGCACCCCTCAATTCGAGTCTGGGGTCTCCCATTTGGGTTCCAATCCCCAATTTGAGTCTGGGGGTCCCCAATTCTCCTCAGCAGCCCCCCGGTTCCCCCCGGGCACCCCCCAATTCGAGTCTGGGGGTCCCGAATTTGGCTCTGGGGGTCCCAAATCTCCCGAATTTGGCTCTGATGACCCCAAATTTGGCTCTGGGGGTCCCCAATTTGGGTCTGAGAGTTCCCAATTTGGGTCTGGGGGTCCCAAATTTGGCTCTGATGACCCCAAATTTGACTCTGGGGGTCCCCAGTTTGGCCCAGCAGCCCCCCGTTTCCCCCCGGGCACCCCCCAATTCGAGTCGGGGCTGCTGGCGCTGTGCCTGCTGTGCCGGGAGGCAGTGAACCGCGCCCGGGTCAGGAGCTCGGGGGGTCTGGGGGCACTTCTGGGGGTCCTGCGGGACCCTCGAGCCGCACGCTGGCACCGCAGGGTGCTGCTGGCCCTGGCCGCCTTCGCCTGGGACCCCCGAGCCCTGGGGGCAATGGAACTGGGCGGGGTGGTCCCGCTGCTGGCCAGGGGGCTGCCGGGGGGCAGATTTGGGGGTCTGGGGGTTTGGGGGGTGAGGAGGAGGGGAGGGAGGAGGAGGAGGAGGAGGAGGGGGAGGAAGCAGCGTCGGCGGATTTGCCTCGAGAAGGAGAGCGGCGGAGAGGCGGCGGCCGGCAGCTGGAGGGCTCAGGTAATTTGGGATTTGGGGGGATTTGGGGGGATTTTGGGGGGATTTGGGGGAGGTTTTGGGGATTTTGGGGTGTTTGGGGAGTTTGGGGGATTTGGGAGTGGGAGCGGCCGGCAGCTGGAGGGCTCAGGTAACTGGGATTTGGGGGATTTTGAGGGGATTTGGGGGGATTTTGGGGGCATTTGGGGAGGTTTTGGGGGACTTTGGGGTGTTTGGGGAGGTTGGGGGACTTTGGGGAGTGGGGCGGCCAGCAGCTGGAGGGCTCAGGTAACTCGGGGATTTGGGGGATTTTGAGGGGATTTGGGGGAGGTTTTGGGGGATTTCGGGTGTTTGGGAGGTTTTGGGAGATTTGGGTCTTTTAAAGGGGATTGGGGTGTTTGGGGAGGTTTTGGGGGATTTTGGCGGTGTTTAGGGGAGTTTTGGGGGATTTGGGATTTTGGGGTGTTTGGGGAGGTTTAGGGGGACTTTGGGGAGTGGGAGCGGCCAGCAGCTGGAGGGGGCTCAGGTAACTCGGGGGTTTGGGGGATTTTGGGAGACCTGGATGGGAATTTGGGGGCATTTGGGGTCATTGGGGAGGTTTGGGGGGATTTTGGGAAATTTTGGGGAGTGGGACGGCACGGCAGCTGGAGGCTCAGGTAACTCGGGGTTTGGGGGATTTGGGGGATTTTGGGAGTCCTGGATGGGAATTTGGGGGATTTGGGGTCATTGGGGGAGGTTTTGGTGGGATTGGGGCCATTTAAAGGGGATTTGGGGAGATTTTGGGGTGTTGGGGGAGGTTTTGGGGGATTTTGGGGAGTGGGAGCAGCCGGCAGCTGGAGGGGGCTCAGGTAATTTGGGGATTTGGGGGATTTTGGGGGGTCTTGGGGAGATTTTGGGGGTCTTAAGGGTGTTTTGGGGGGATTTTAGGATGTTTCAAGGGAAATCCGGGGGGATTTGGGTCATTTAAAGAAGGATTTCAGGAATTTGGGGAGGATTTGGGGGGTCTTGGATGGGATTTGGGGGATTTTGGGGGGTCCTGGGGGAGATTTTGGGGTATTTAAGAGCTCTTTGGGGATTTTGGGGGTATTTAAGGTCATTTTTGGAGTATTTAATGTCAGTTTTTTGTTTATTTAAGGTCATTTTTGGGGTTCCTGCTTGTTTCTTTGGGATATTTTTGTGATATTTAACTCATTTTTGGGGGGAATTTATTGGGATTTGGGATATATTTGTGATATTTAACTCGATTTTTTGGGAAACTTGTTGGAATTTGGGATATTTCTGTGCTGTTTAACCCAATTTTTAGCCTTTTCCCCCCAAACTTCCTCCATTTTTAACCCTTTCCTCTCTCCCCTCCCCCACAGGTCCTGGCTCTCCACCACCACCACCTCCCCTCCCCCCTCCCCTCCCCAACTCCCCCAAAAACCCCCCAAACTCCCCAAAAAAACCCCCAGCCTGCTCTCCCTGGCCCTCCCGAATTCGGGACTCATTTTTGGGGACCCCCAGCTCCCCGAATCCCCCGCGCTGCTCCTGCTGGAGCGCCTGGCCCAGCCCCCCCGCCCCTCCCCCTCCCTCCCCTCCCCCGCCGTCATTTCGGGGATTTTGGGGTACCTGAGCTCCTCCCCCCGCCCCTCCCCCCGCGCCCTGAGGGTCCTGGGGGAGATTTTGGGGAACCCCCAGTTTTTGGGGTCGCTGATTTTGGGGTTCATCCCCTCGCTGGTGCACAGCTGGCTGGTGCTGGGGGTCTCACCTGGGCGGGGGGAGGGGCCAGGTGAGCTGGGAGAGCCGCGGAGGAGGAGGAGGAGGATGAGGGAGCTCGGTGAGTTTGGGGGATTTTGGGGGATTTGGGGGAATTTGGGGGGGAATTTGAATTTTGGGATTTGGGAGGAAATTCTGGGGGTTTTGGGGGAAATTTGGGGTGTTTGGGGAAAAATTTGGGGTTTGAGGCAAAATTCTGGGGAAATTGGGGGACTGGTGAAAATTTGGGGGAATTTTGGAGGAATTTGGGGTTTTTGGGGGGAAAATTCTGGGGGAATTGGGGGATTTTGGGGGAGTTTAGGAGGTTTTGGAGGATTTTGGGGAAGTTGGGGTTTTGGAAAATTTGGGGGGTTTGGGGGGGAAATTTGGGGATTTTGGAGGAATTTGGGGGAAATTCTGGGGAAATTGGGAGATTTAGGGAGTTTAGGAGGTTTTGGAGGATTTTGGGGAAATTTGGGGTTTTGGAAAATTTGGGGGTTTGGGGGGAAAATTCTGGAAATTGGGGATTTTAGGAGTTTAGGGGATTTTGGAGGATTTTGGGAATTTTTGGTGTTTGGGGGATGGGGTTGGGGGAAAATTTGGGGTTTTGGAGAAAGGTTCTGGGGAATTGGGGGAAAATTCTGGGTTTGGGGAAATTTGGGTGATTTGAGGGAGATTTGGGGAAAATTTGGGGTTTTGGGGAAAATTCTGGGGGAAATTTGGGGGTTTGGGGAGAAATTTGGGGGAAAATCTGGGGGTTGAGGGGGAAAATTCAGGGGGATTTGGAGATTTTGGGGAGGTTTTGGGGGAAAATTTAGGGAATTTTGGGGGAAAATTTGGGGGGATTTGGGTTATTTAAGAGGGGATTTTGGGGGAAAATTCGGGGGAATTTTGGGGAATTTGGGGGTCCTGAGTCTAATTTTGGCTGTTTTGGGGTCCAGTTTTTCCCCCAACCCCCAAATTTTGGGATTTTTCCCCCCCAGGTGAGAACCTGTTGCGGATTTTGGGGTCGACGGCGACGTCACCCTTCGGGGTTGGGGTGGTGACTCACCTGCTCAGGTGTGGCAAACCTGCGGCGCGGCTGGCTTGTGCCACCGCTGTCACCCTGCTGGCCAGGTGAGAGAGAGCCTCCCCAAAAATTGTCCCAAATCACCCCAAAAATCACCCCAAAACTGTCCCAAATCGCCCCGAAAATCCTGTAAAAATTCCTTAAAATTGGCCTTAAAATACCTTAAAAATCTCATTAAAAACCTATTTAAATTGCCCCAAAAACCCCAAATTCTGCTCTGCTGGCCAGGTGAGAGAGAGCCTGCCCAAATTGTCCCCAAATCAGCCCAAAAATCACCCCAAAAATCACCCCAAAAAATTACCCAAATTGCCCCGAAAATCCTGTAAAAATCCCATAAAAATGAGCCTTAAAATACCTTAAAAATCCTATAAAAATCCCATTTAAAATCCCATTTAAATTGCCCCAAAAACCTGCTGGCCAGGTGAGACAGACCCTCCCCAAATTGTCCAAAATTACCCCAAAAATCACCCAAAATCACCTTGCTAAAAATCATGTTTGGGTGTTTTTTTTTTTTTGTTTGTTGTGGGGTGGTTTGTCCCAAAATCACCCCAAAAATCGCCCAAAATCACCTCAAAATTGTCCCAAAAATTGTTTGGGTGTTTTTTTTTAAACCTATTTAATTTGCCCCAAAAACCCCAAATTCTGCCCTGCTGGCCAGGTGAGACCCTCCCCAAATCACCCCAAAAATTACCCAAATTGCCCCAAAAATCCTGTAAAATTCCTTAAAAATCGCCTTAAAATACCTTAAAAATCTTACCTATTTAAATTGCCCCAAAAACCCCAAATTCTGCCTGGCAGGTGAGATCCCCAAATCACCCAAAATCACCCCAAAAAACACCCCGAAATCCCATCAAAATCCCATCCAAATTGGCCCCAAATTTCCCCAAATTCCTCCCCAAAAAGCACCGAATTCCTCCTCCTATCGCGATATTTTTGGCTCTTCCCCCCACTATCGCGATATATCGTGAGCCCACCCCCCTCCCACCATCGTGATATGTTGTGATCTCTCCCCATATCGCGATATATTGTGACCCCTCCCTGTCCCCTCCCCATATCGCGATAGATCGTGACTCCTCCCGTCGCGATATCGTGATATATTGTGATCCCACCGCTCTCAATATCACGATATATCGTGACTCCTCCCCTCCCCATATCGCGACATATCGCAACCCCTCACCTCCCCATATCATGACATATCGTGATCCCGACCATCTCCTCCCCATATCGTGATATATCGCGACTCCCCTCCCATATCACGACATATTCCCAACCCTTCCCCTCCCCATATCACGATATGTCGTGACACCTCCCTTCCCATATCGCGATATATCACAACCCCTCCCCATATCACGATATATCGCGACTCCTATCCCCCACTATCACGACGTATCGCGACATATCGTGACATATCATGACATCTCGCGACCCGCCCGTGTCTCTCCCCTCCCCCAGGCCGCTGTCGCCGCTGTGGGCGCTGCTGTGGGGTGGGGGAGGGGCGCTGCCGCTGCTATTGGCTGCCGTGGCCCGGGGCGGGGGAGGGGCGTGGCCTGCCGAGGCTCCGCCCACCGCCCTGCCGCTCTACGCCGCCGCCGCCATCGGGAGGCTCCGCCCACTGCTGGGGACAGCCGGGGACGGCCGGGGACAGGTGGGGACAGTGATCGGTTATTGATTGTTGATTATCGGTTATTGATTAGCGATCGGTTATTGATTAGTTATTGGTTATTGATTGGTGATTGGTGATTGATTGGGGATAATGAGTGATTGATTGATTGATTGGGGACAGCCGGGGACGGCCGGGGACAGGTGGGGACAGTGACTGATTATTGATTATTGATCGGTTATTGGTTATTGATTGGGTATTGATTGGTTATTGATTGGGGATAGTGAGTGATTGATTGATTGATTGGGGGCAGCCGGGGATGGCCAGGGACAGGTGGGGACAGTGATCGGGTATTGATTATCGGTTATTGATTAGGGATCGGTTATTGATTAGTTATCGGTTATTGATTGGTGATTGGTTATTGATTGGGGATAGTGAGTGAGTGAGTGATTGATTGGGGACAGGTGGGGACAGCCATCCGTTATTGATTATTGGTTATTGATTGGTTATTGATTGGGTATTGATTAGTTATTGGTTATTGATTGGTTATCAGTGATTGATTGATTGATTGATTGGGGATAGTGAATGATCGATTGATTGATTGGGGACAGCCCGGGACAGGTGGGGACAGTGATTGATTATTGGTTATTGGTTATTGATTATCAATTAGTTATTGATTGGTTATCGGTGATTGATTGGGGAGAGTGAGTGATTGATTGATTGATTGATTGGGGACACTGCCGGCCAGCTAGGGTGGGACAGCAATCGGTTATTGGTTATTGATTGATTATTGATTATTGATGGATTGGCGGGTTGGGGAGATTGAGTGACGGATTTGGGACATTGGGGACATTGATGATGTCACTGGTGACGTCATCGGTGACATCATCAGTGACATTGATCTCCACAGGTGACCAGCCCTGGGGACAGCGGTGACACTGACAGGGACCTGGGGGACACCTGGGGACAGCGGAACGGCCTTGGGGACAGCGAGAGTGACCTTGGGGACACCGAGAGTGACCTTGGGGACACCGAGAGTGGCCTTGGGGACACTCAGGACATCGCTGGGGACACCGAGAATGGCCTTGGGGACACTTGGGACCACATGGACAGCCTTGGGGACATCGAGGACACATCTGGGGACATGGAGGAAAGCCTTGGGGACATCGAGGACACACCTGAGGACATCAAGAGTGGCCTTGGGGACATCAAGGACACATCTGGGGACATCAAGGACAGCCTTGGGGACATCGAGGACACCCCTGGGGACACCCAGGACACCTCAGGCCTGCTGTCCCCTGTCCTGCTCTGTCCCCAAATGTCCCCAGGAAGCCTCAAACGGCCCTGGGTGTCCCCAAGTGTCCCCAATTCCTGTCCCCAACTGTCCCCAGACCCCAATTCATGTCCCCAAATGTCCACAAACCCCAATTCCTGTCCCCAAATGTCCCCAACGGCCCCCAAACGGCCCCGGCTGGCCCTGAGCCGCTGTCCCCAAATGTCCTCCACCCCCAATTCCTGTCCCCAAGTGTCCCCAAACCTCCCCAATTCCTGTCCCCAAAGGTCCCCAAACCCAAATTCTTGTCCCAAATCACCCCAAAATCTCCCCAATTCCTCTTCCCCGCTGTCCCCAATGTCCCCAAATCCCAATTCCTGTCCCCAAATGTCCCCAAACCCTAGTTCCTGTCCCAAATTACCTCCAAACCTCCCAAATTCCCATTCCCAAATGTCCCCAATGTCCCCAAATCCCCCCAGTTCCTATCCTCAAGTGTCCCCAATGTCCCCAAACCCAAACTTCATTCCCCAAATGTCCCCAAATCCCCCCAATTTCTGTCCCAAATCACCCCAAATCCCCCCCAATTCCCATTCCCAGGTGTCCCCAATGTCCCCAAACCCCCCCAGCTCCTGTCCCCAAGTGTCCCCAGCCCCGCCCAGCTTGTGTCCCCGAGTGTCCCCCGCTGTCCCCAGCTGTCCCTACCTGCTGTCCCCTCACGATGTCCTGCTGCTGCCCGAGGGTCGCCCTCCCCCCATCCCCTGCAGCCGCCGGGCGCTGAGTGTCACCTCCGAGGTGTTCAGGGCCATGCTGGGGGGCTTTGGGGACACTGGGGACACCCCGAGTGGGGACAGGGACCCCCGAATTGGGGACAGCCCCAGGGACCCCAAAAACGGGGAGGCTGAGGGGTCAGCGGTGTTTGGGGACATGCTGGGGGGGTTTGGGGACATTGGGGACACCCTGATTGGGGACAGAGACCCCCTGAGAGACCCCCGGGTTGGGGACATCGGGGACACCCAAATTGGGGACAGGGACTCTCTGAGAGACCCCCGAATTGGGGACCCCAAAATTAGGGATGGGGCGACCCCCCAAAGCCCCCAAATTGGGTTTAAAGAGCCCCAAATTGGGTCCCAAGACCCCCAGATTGTGTTCCAAACCCCCCAAATCGAGTCGGGGTCCCCCAGATTGGGGTCGGGGTCTCTTCCAAACCCCCAAATTGGGTTTAAAGACCCCCAAATCGGGTTCCAAAGTCCCCAAATCCAGTCGGGGTCTCCTCAATTGGGGTCGGGGTCTCCCCAAACCCCCCAAATTGGGTCCCAAGACCCCCAAATTGGGTTCCAAACCCCCCAAACTGGATTCCAAACCCCCCAAATCCAGTCGGGGTCTCCCCAAATTGAGTCGGGGTCTCCCCAGTTGGGTTCGGGGTCGCCCCAAACCCCCCAAATCGGGTTCCAAACCCCCCAATTGGGGTCGGGGTCTCGCTGCAGTTTCCGTGAGCACCGCCAGAGGGCGATCTCGGTGCAGCGCTGCAGTTTCCGTGAGCACCGCCAGAGGGCGATCTCCGTTCAGCGCTGCCCGCGCCGCGCGCTGCTGCCGCTGCTGCATTTCCTGCACGGCTGCCGCGGCCCCCCTGCGGACCCCTGCCCGCTGCTGCAGCCCCCGCTCGCCCCCGCCGCCACGGGGCTCGCCATCGCGCTGGCCCGCCGCTTCCTGGTGGCCGGTTTCGAGGCGCTGGTGGCCGCGCGGCTGGCGGCGCCGCTGCCCCGGCTGTGGCGGCTGGCCGAGCGCTGGCGATCCGCGCCTTTGGCCACCAGGGTGGCGAGCGAGCTGCTGGCGGGGGGAGGGGCGCTGCGGGTGGCCCGCGGCATGGCGGCGGTGGCCAGGGTGGCCACTGACCCCGCGGGGCTGGCCGGAGCCATGCTGGGCGTGCTGCGGGGGGAGGGGCGGGGCCGGGGGGAGGCCACGCCCCCGCTGGAGGTGGGGGGAGGGGAGCCCTGGGACCCCCTGCTGCTGGGCGGTGACGTCAGCGACTGGGAGGATGATGACGTCATCTATGAGGAGGAGGAGGATGAGGATGACGTCATCGACGAGTGCGGCGGTTTTGTGAACGGTGATGACGTCATTGGGGAATGTGGCGATGACGTCACAGAAGACGGCGGCGATGTCATTAATGATGATGACGTCACGAAGGAGGAAATGAATGATGTCACGGATGCTGTGGGTGACGTCATTCGGGACAATGACGTCATACGTGAAGAAACGAATGACGTCATGGACTGTGAGGATGGCGCTGATGATGTAATATATGGTGGTGACGTCACGGAGGATGACGTCACGGAGGGGGAGGGGTGGCGGTGAAGGTTCGGTGACCCAAAATTTTGGGAATGTTGGGACCTAAAAAATGACTTTGGGGACCTAAAAAAAAGGATTTTTGGGACCTAAAAATGACCTTGGGGACCCAAAAACGGAATTTTGGGACCCAAGAAATGGTATTGGGGACCCAAAAGTGGGAATTTTGGGGACCTGAAGTGGACTTTAAGGACCCAAAAAGAGAATTTTGGGACCCAAAAATTACCTCGAGGACCCCAAAAAGGACATTGGGGACCCGAAAAAGAGATTTTGGGACCCAAAAAATTAAATTTTGGGGACCTTTAAATGGATTTTGGGACCCAAAAAGAGGATTTTGGGACCCAAAAAAGAGGATTTTGGGACCCAAAAAAGAGGATTTTGGGTACCCGGAAATGGTGATGACGTCACAGGCGCAGAGGTCAAGGGGTCACCCCGAAAATTTGGGGATTTCCCTGGAATTTCGGGATGATTTTTGGGTGAATTTCGGGTGGTTTTGGGTCGCGTTTGTAGCGCTGGAGAGGTGTGAATAAAGGAGGGGCTGAGAGCCCAAAATTCCCCAAAATTTCCCGAAAAAAACCTCAATTTGTGATCCTTGAATTCCCAAAAATCCAAATTCCTGAATCCCTGAAAATAACCGCAAAATTCCACCCTGAAAAATCCCAAAATTCCCAAAAAAACACCCAAAATTTTCCCAAAAAAAACCTCAATTTGTGATCCCTGAATTCCCAAAAATCCCAATTCCCGAATCCCCGAAAATAACCCAAAAATTCCTCCCCGAAAAATCCCAAAATTCCCAACCTTGAGACCCAAAAAACCCCAAAAATTCCCCCAAAACCCCAAAAATTCCCCAAATCACCCAAAATTCCCCAAATCCCTCCAAACTTCGATCTGAAACTCCCAAAAATCCCCAAAATTCCCAACCCTGAGATCCCAAATTACCCAAAAAAACCCGAAAAATTCCCCAAATCCCTAAAAAAAACCCCAAAAATTGCCCAAATTCCAAAAAAAAAACCCCAAAATTTCCCCAAATATCTCCAAACTTCGATCTGAAGCTCCCAAAAACTCCCAAAATTGAATCCCAAACTCCCGAAAATCCCCAAAATTCCCCAAAATCGCATCCCAGAATCCCGAAAATCCCCAAAAAACTCCCAAAACCTCCCAAAATCGCATCCCAAGCTCCCGAAAACTCCCAAAATCAAATCCCGAACTCCCGAAAATTGCCCAAAATTCCAAAAACTTCCCAAAACCGCGTCGTGAACTCCCGAAAATCCCCAAAAAACTCCGAAAATCAAATTCCAAACTCCCGAAAATTCCCCAAAAGTTCCCCAAAATCGCATCGCAAACTCCCAAAAATCCCCAAAAAAACTCCGCAAATCAAATCCTGAACTCCCCAAAACTCCCAAAACCTCCCAAAATCGCATCGGAAACTCCCGAAAATTCCCCAAAATTCCCCAAAATCGCATCCCAAACTCCCGAAAATTCGCAAAAACTCTGAAAATCGAATCCCAAACTCCCGAAAATCCCCAAAAATCGCTTCCCAAACTCCCAAAAATCAAAAAAAACCTCCCAAAATCGCATCCCAAACTCCCAAAAATCAAAAAAAACCTCCCAAAATCGCATCCCAAATCCCCAAATTCCCCCAAATTCCAACTCCCCTCCCAAAATCGCCCCCAATTCCGCCCCTCCCCCCACATCCGGTCTCTCCTTTCGGTTTTTTTCCCAAATTTGGGCAGCGGCGGGTGGGGGAGGGGCGAGGGGGGGAGGGGAAATAACGGGAAAATTTGGGAGTTTTTGGGGTTTTTTTGGGAAGTTTTTGGGGGTTTTTTTCTGGGGAATTTGGGAGTTTTTTGGGGGAATTTGGGGTTTTTTTGGGAGCGGAGTTTGAGTTTGAGGGAATTTGGGATTTTTGGGGTTTTTTTGGGGAATTCGGGAGTTTTTTTGGGTGAATTTCGGCAATTCGGGAGTTAAGATTTTGGGACTTTTTGGCAATTTCGGAGTTGCGATTTGGGATTTTTTTTCGGCAATTCGGGAGTGTTTTGGGGTTTTTTTGGGACTTTAGGAATTAGGATTTTGGAGGTTTTTTGGCAATTTCGGAGTTAATTTTTGGGGTTTTTTCCTGGCATTTTGGGATTTTTTTTTCCTGGAGATTTTTTTTGGGGGAATTTGGGATCCGGAATTGAAATTTTTGGGGAATTTTGGGGGTGGGGGGGGCAGAGCCACGCCCAGGTGGGGGAGGGGAGGAGAGCGGGCTGAGCATGGAGGAGCTGGGTGAGCGCTGGGGGGAAATTTGGGGGATTTGGGGACTTTTTGGGGACATTTTGGGAACTTCTGGTTTTTGGGGTTTGGGTTTGGGGTTTGGGGTTTGGGGTTTAGGGGCATTTTGGGGACATTTGGGGACGTTTTGGGGACGTTTAGGGAACTTCTGGATACTTTTGGGGACATTTAGGGGACATTTTGGGGACTTTTGGGGACATTTGGGGATATTTAGGGACTTTCTCGGGACTTTTTGGGGACATTTCGGGCACTTCTGGATACTTCTGGGGACATTTAGAGACATTTAGGGACATTTTGGGGACATTTGGGCTACTTTTGGGGACATTTAGGGATCATTTAGGGAACTTCTGGATACTTTTGAACTGGGATGAACTGGGGTGAACTGGGAGGGACTGGGAGGGAATTAAAGGGGAAAAAAGGCAAAAAAATGAGGGAAAATGGCAGAAAAATGGGGAATTAATGGGATTTGGGGGTTACTGGTTTATACTGGTTTGTACTGGGATGAACTGGGATGAACTGGGATGAACTGGGAGGCGATTTGGGGTCTCAGAGGAGCTCCAGGATTTAACCCCTGATGTCCCAGAAGGTGCCGAGGGGAAACCAAGAGCAGCTGTACAGGTAGGGGAGGAACTGGGAGGAACTGGGATGGTCTGGGAGGAACTGGGAGGGAACTGGGATGGTCTGGGAGGAACTGGGATGGACTGGGAGGAACTGGGATGGACTGGGGTTGAACTGGGATCAATTAGACTGGACTGGGAGGGACTGGGAGGGGATTTGGGGTTACTGGTTTGTACTGGTTTGGGGTTTGGCCTTACTGGGAATTACTGGGATGGAACTGGGAATCAACTGGGACAAACTGGGATGAACTGGGAGGGGATTGGGAGGGACTGGGAGGAGATTGGGAGGGAATTTGGGGTTACTGGTTTGTACTGGTTTGGGGTTTTTCATTACTGGTTTGGGGTTTGGGGGAACTGGGAGTGACTGGGATGGGACTGGGATGAACTGGGACGAATTAGAATGGACTGGGATGGACTGGGATGGACTGGAATAAGCTGGGATTGAACTGGGATGAACTGGGATGGAACTGGGAATCAACTGGGACGAACTGGAACAAACTGGGATGGGCTGTGAGTGAACTGGGATGGACTGGGACGGACTGGGATGAACTGGAATAAGCTGGGAATGAACTGGGATGGACTGGGATGGACTGGGATGAACTGGGAAGGAACTGGAGCCGAACTGGTCCGACCTGGTGCTCTCGCCCCTCCCCCAGCTCGGTGCGGAAGCCCCTCCCCCCCCGCGCCGCCCCTCCCCCCGCGCTGGGGGAACTCGAGCGCCTCCTGCTGGAGCTCAGCGACACCCAGAGCAGCATCGCGGGTACCGGAAATCCCAAAATTCACCCCAAAATTACCCAAAATCTGCCCAAAATTCACACCAAAATCAGCCCAAAATTCACCCCAAAATTAGCCAAAATCAGCCCCAAATCAGCCAAAATTACCCAAAATCACCCAAAATCACCCCAAAATCAGCCCAAATCTGCCCCAAATCAGCCCAAAATCAGCAAAAAATTACCCAAAATCACCCAAATTCGCCCCAAAATCACCCAAAATGACCCCAAAATTACCCCAAAATCAGCCCAAATCACCCAGAATCACCCCAAAATCAGCCAAAATTACCGCAAAATTACCCAAAATCAGCCAAAATCAGCAAAATCAGCCCAAATCAGCCCAAAATTCACCCCAAAATCTGCCCAAAATAAAATTCCCCAAAAAATCCCCAAAAATCCCCAAAAAATCCCAAAAAATTCCCCAAAAATGAGCAAAAATCCCCAAAAATCCCAAAAAAATCACAAAAATCCCCAAAAATTCCCAAAAAATCCCCAAAATCCCAAAAAATCCCCAAAAAA